>NC_134687.1:541474459-541499459 GCF_050947455.1 Rhinoderma darwinii | reverse complement strand
CCTGGGCCTAATGCAAAAATTTGTAACAGTGCCCCACCTACCATGCGTCATTTATAATATTGACTTTTTTTTTTATATGGCAGGGACTCACAGGCACCAAACCTGGGTGTAAATGCTACCTCTGCATTCCCATAGTTGCACCCCTGGAGGGAGTAGAACTGATGCACCTGGCTTGAGATTTTCCTCATCTCTAGTAACCAGTCAATGATATGTTGACAAGAGGAACCAATAGGGCTGACCAAAATATTTTGTGCTAGTTACAAAAAAAGAATAATATTTTTTACAATAAGCAGCAGATTACTATTTTATATAACAAATGGTCACATCAACGGCAATCAAAGGTTCATGGATTGCATGGAAGGAAGAAATTCACAACTCTACACACAATTCATTGCCTGAAATTTCTATGCGTGCTTTAGTAGGACAAGTCCAAAGACCAGGAATGTAGCTGGTGGAGAACGGGGACTGGGGGGGCATGTGCCCCAAATGCTGGGTGTCAGTGGGGCACCAACAACACGTTCTGACATATCCAGGGTCTTTAGATACAGGGTTAGGGCTGCAAACCGAGTCTTTGCCCCAGGTGAATCTGATAACCCTAGGTATTTACTTACACTAAAATAATTTATTTCAATATTAAACCGACATGTAAAATCCAGAGGGGCTCATGTATTATGTATACTAGGGAAATGGTATGATTTCATCAGAAAATATGGCATATGAAGAAGAGAAGTGACTGTGCAGTCTTTAATATTTGAATATCCTTATTCTTTCATCCTATTATGCCAGCTATGTCCTAAAAATATGGAGTACACGTAGTACATGCCGTACAGCGTCTTTCCGGTTCTGAGAAATGTATGAAAATTCTTGTGTGAAATTTCATGGGACATTAAATACAGCAGACACTGTTGTTGTTGGCGACAAAAGGAGTAAACAACAATATTCATATTTAATATTTAGTCTAGGGAATGATTAAAAAGACCCAATAGGCCTTATGTTGGGGCAAAAATAATATCCATACATTAATGTAAGACTGACTTATATCAGTGCACTCATTAATTAATAATAGGCCTATCAGTCTGGTTAATACATGATTCGCTCCACCACAAAGCCAGTTCTACCAAAGTGGACATTATGTGTAGACTTCTGGTATAGTGCATAAATATCTACAATATAACAGAACATACATAGAAGAACATACACAGAATGGAAAGTAAATGGCTTCCAGATATACAGTATGCACTGCTGTTCCTGCAGTGTTATTCACACAGCACGCAGGAAATAACACGTTACCCTGTTTAACCCTGTGCAATGCTTATTATTAAATGTCCATATGCTTCTTTGTGCCATAGCATATGTGCTTACCAGGCTTACTTAATACAAAGGCCCAAGTGTGACATCTTCAGGTCTGTTCCCTCGTCTTTGGGGATATGTGTTAAAGTGAAATGTGAATATATTCGGCTGAATCCACCTCTTATTTCAATCCTAGTTTAAACAATGGGGTGGGTTTGTACATGGGTGAAGAGGGCAGGTTTAGAATTACAGAGAGGCTGAATCATATAAAAGAGGCCTTTACTGGCTAGTATACAGACTGTGTATAAGATGTCAGCAAGTATGAGCGCATGTTTAACTAAATAGCGACATGTATTAATATTATGATCACCTATGGCAAGTAGAGGCCTATTTTAATGGTTGGGTCCCTATATAAGTTATTTTGACTGTTTATAAAGGTATGAATGTTGCTCCTCCAGAAACTGTGGCTTGGTCATCTTTTAGGGTATGTGCACACATACTAATTACGTCCGTAATTGACGGACGTATTTCGGCCGCAAGTACCGGACCGAACACAGTGCAGGGAGCCGGGCTCCTAGCATCATACTTATGTACGATGCTAGGAGTCCCTGCCTCGCTGCAGGACAACTGTCTCGTACTGAAAACATGATTACAGTACGGGACAGTAGTTCCACGGAGAGGCAGGGACTCCTAGCATCGAACATAACTATGATGCTAGGAGCCCGGCTCCCTGCACTGTGTTCGGTCCGGTACTTGCGGCCGAAATACGTCCGTCAATTACGGACGTAATTAGTGTGTGTGCACATACCCTTAATCTACATAGCTAAACTACTAAGTGTAATACCAATGTAGTAGTGCTGATTTGACGTAGTAAAGCAGAGTTTGTTTTATGGCTCAATTTATCAAATACTTAAGAAACAGTTAAATGACAAATATAGCTTTGCTACATTTGCAGATAAATATGCCCCTTTTTGTGTTAGCAACAACAATTTAACGAAAAAACCTGAAGCATACTGCATCCACATGTGCATACCTGCCCCATTGTAAAATGTTGATGGCTTTACCAAAAAAGAAACAATGTGCCAGTAAAATAATTGGAATAAATGTCACCTAATCTCACCCATATAACAAAATGATGTCTTACCAACGAGTAAAGCTAAATAATGTTACTATCAGAATTCCCGCTGTCTATGTAATAACAGTAATATATCACTCACATGTACACAATCATCATGTATACAAAACACACATATATCATAGTTACTAAGGAGACTGAATTTTGTAAACACGAAAAGAAAAAAAGAAAATATTAAAAAATATTTTAGTAAATAAATTCTACAGGCACCATTAAGTACCAATATTACGTACATCATTACAATGATAGGGGGCTCTATTTAATGTTCCTCTGTATGAGCTTTTGTTTGATTTCGAGTAGGCCCAAAGCCTGGAGTCTGCACATGAATCAAAACATAGAGAGATATTATTTCTTAACACATACTAAGAATAATACCGGAGCCAGAAGCAGTATGTGGACAATTACTATTTTTTTAACCATTATATATAATATATTTCATGATATTTCTCCTTAACCCCAAAATGGATTAGGTGTGGAAGTGACTGAGCTGTTAAATACATCAGCCACCGCATAGACCAATGTGTATAACTGGTAATATGTATAGGAACTGCATAACACTGTCGAAAGCCATAGATGTAATAATATTCTTAATGATCCAACCATAAACAACAATCATTAACGATAACAGATATGTCTATAGTATAAAAAGTTTCAGTCGCAATCCTTTACATTTTTATTGGACATATTTTTCATATCTGGGTTAATTGTTGACTATTATTGTGTAATGTTGTGTGTATTTATGATTGGAGGTTGTTCATGATATTTCACTATGAGGCACATGAAATATATTGGTTATTGAGTCAATGTTCAGATGTTTAGATTTCTTTGTATTGTTACAAATAATTGTTTCATTTATTTGACAGTCACTAATTATTAAACGAGCCAAACAATATTAGATTGTTTACTTTAAGTACAATTGTTATATTTATGGCCAGTCTAGTCTTTGATGGGGTAACCACTTATACTAGGCATACACACACAATATGATATTACTCTAGCAATGCCCATAATGTCCCGGCCCAGGCAGGCATAACAAAAAAGCATCAGTCATTACACCTATGGTATGGCTAAATACGATCAATCAAAAATTACTTATTGGACATGTTTTAGAGCTTTGATTGATTTCTTATGGTTATTGTGTTCTTATTATGTATATTTTAAGATTGTTTACAGTTATTTAATGTTAGGGACATAATATTGGTCAAGAACTTACAAAACCATTCACATCATTCACAACACTCAGTCTTTTTGTTTATAGGGAGCTGGTTTATTTTTGAAACAATCCTGTTGAAGATCCATTGTATCATTTATTGTTTTTGATCATAATTATTATCTCTATAGCTTTACAAGGCATACCTGTTCATTACACATACACAATCACTGTAGGTATAATTAAGAATGAAGTGTAGGTGGCAAAATGGGAGGAATTACTATTAGAATTTTGCACACTACATTTCTAAAAGACGTAATGGCAACACTGGATGGTTTAAAACTGACAAATGAATTAATATCAAATCATATTTACTGACGTCCAATTCTGCAAGGCTAGACAGCCAGCCATGTAATAAGAAGAAATCAAGTAAGTATCTACTTTTTGGCACTACATGATGTCCACATTATTGCTCTATTCATATGATGTTTTTAAACCTTTATCAAAGACAATTCAATGAAAATAGGAAAGTGCAATATTATCTGAACTCTTTGGGGCTGGTATGAGATGTATGCATCTGTCCTGAATCTGGCTAAATCATAAGCTGCTGTAAGGTTCCATTGAGCTGTCATTGCTGAGCCCTCATTATTCTTTAGGGTGATGTGCACATTATTTTTATTGTGTTGTGTGCTTTTCCATTTCTTTGACTAACATAAAGAAACATTATCTAATGAACTCTATTGCTTCAAATGATAATGGGATTTTGGTTCTTTGATCAATCCAAAGGCAGCATTTGTTCCCCTTTTGGCCTCATTTTGCAACCCAAAGACTTTGATAAATAGACCCCATGTTGTCATAATTGTGTGTCTTCCAGTTTAGTTTCCCAGCACTTGAATATGTGGGCTATATGCAGGATAATTCATTATGACAACATGTTATAATATGAATTGTGTGTGTGTGACTCTATATATGTGTTAGTCCAAGATGTTAGAAAATAAGCCCATGATATATAAATATATAATATGTATGGTCCTATTCTCTAACACATCTACACACTTACATACTCTATACATGTGGTAGGCTGAGACAAAATAAGGACACTTTATACATACATATATATTACAGGTATTTACTTCAAGGTCTGACTGTCTAACACATCTGTGGACTTACCATACACTATATGTATATATATATATATATATATATATATATATATATATATATATATATATATATATATATATATAGTGTTATAAATACTGCAGGCTTTGAGGCCTGTAGTGCAAACATTGTAAATACACATCTGTCACAGGTAAAAAAGAGTTCTATGATTTGGAAAATCTCTTAGAAAAACACCTACACACATCATTTCATTGATAGAATGCTAATTGGAGCATGCTCATGACCTGTTGTGTAAAAAGTCTCTACTACCCTGATAATATGTAAAACTTTCATGCACCACCACAGTATACCTACATCATCAATATACCATACCAGGGATCAAAAATCAGGGACAGCATACTTTATGACAATAACATGATATATATGAGTCATCTTAAGGTATCTAAAACCAAGTACATTGATGAAATACCGCCTAACTAATCTCCATAGTCCTATAACTTTGAATAGGCATTAAATTCAATAGTAATTAAATAGAGTTTTTGAAATTATATATTTAATGAATGATTGTCATTTTTAATAACTTTATTTTATACTTAAGCAAGGCTTCTGTCATGCAAATCTTATTATTACTTTTCGTGTAATATGCTCAGGTTCACATCTATTATTATTTTTTTATTACTAATGTTTTTTTATTGTTGTTTTTGTTATTTTTAATGCATAATCTAAACATCTTGGTGGTTATTAAGCAAACAATAAGCAGACAGTGTGCTGCTGCTAAACAGTTGGTGCTCTCATTGGGGAGCCTGCAGATGGCTGTGGGTGGGAAATGCCTGCACTTTCTTAAGCTTTAATATGAGTGTGGTGTTGGAGCACTTGCTGTGTGTCACCTCCCCACCCCCTCCTGCAAGGCTGTCTGTCACAGGCTGCCGGGGCATGGCATTGCCACTTGCCCCCGAGCGTGGGAATAGGAGCGTCCAGACGTTCACATCTCTCCAGCATTCCGTTTAACCGAATCAATTAGGCAGGACAGACCTCCCTCCTTTTTTCTATCTCCACCCCCTTTCCATTTTTGTCACTTGTGTATATGTCCTAATTATTTAAGTTTGGGATGCCAGAGCTGTTTCCTGGATAGATCTGCCCAAGCTTACACAACAACAAGGGCAAAGAAAAGCAGCCAAGGAGCACACGTGGCTTTTTCTTGGCTTAAATGTCACTTCCATTTCCAATGCTTGGAGCAAAGTAAGACAGGGCATTTTTAACACTTTGACAGGAGGGAAGGAAAACTCTTCTCTATTATGTGTTTATGCTCCAGTGAGTTCCTCAAGGAGACCACCTCACAAGACACAAGCATGTGTCTTTTATCTTCAATAGAATAAGAACACCTTCAGCCACCAAGTATATTTTCATACTATTTATCTATTTTATTTATTATGAATATGTAAAAATCAAACTTGGAATGAATGAAGACAAACCTGAGATATGTCTGGTACAATATCAATATATATAAAGTCAAGATACAATGTGGCTACAAATATAAAGAAAAACATTCCTATAAATATACTTTATATTACCAGGAACAATATGTATATTGTAATTATTATTTATATATATATATATATTACATATATTATATATAAATATATATATATATATGTATATATATATATATATATATATATATATATATATATATATATATACATACACACACACGGATATATATCTATATATATACATATATATATATATATATGTATATATATATATGTATATATATATAAAAGCCAAAACTCCTTGGGTGTGTATATAGGACCATAAGTGATACTCCTTGTGTGCATTATAGCAATAATAAGGTACTTATTTCTCCACTATATTATAGGATACACAGAATCTATTTAGTCATGTATTCACCTTCAGAGTTGACTCTATATATAATACAATGAATCCATTGCAGATTACCCATACAGCACCTCCTCCCCCACCTAGTCAAGCAATGAAATGGTCAAAAATCAATGCATCAAAAGTTGCATATACATTACCATCCATTTCCAAGAAGACTTTGCTAATAATACCAGATCCTCCGTGTTATAATATAACGACACACAATTCTCCAATCATGAGGTCTATATAAAATCTATACACCTATAGGTCCTTTTTATATATGTGCTGGGATCAGTTATTTTCCATCAGTCCCTCTGTGGGTTATATGATCCTGTGTAGTGAGATGTATTGGAAGGAGTTTTTACTTTCGGTTATCTAGCTTTATGAAAACCGATAAACTCATACAGCTAGATAACCAAAGATAACAACCACTTCTCGTCTACAGGTCCATTCTGGATATCCACATTCCCTGGGATCAACGCCTGGTAACAATGATCCACTGCACAAACACACTGCTCATCGCCTGGAATCAGCTCCATTAACAACCATAGGGATCTGTTGCCATCAAAGTTTATACCCAACTTTCCTCCTGGTGAGTTATTCCTTTCATGATAATCAACAAATGTATGCAGCAGAGATGAGCAACCTCCAGCAGCAGCTCCCAAGGTGCAAGGAGCAGCCTCCATCCCTTTCCAGGCCTCTATTTGCATTGTAAATTGCTTCATACTCCCAGAAAAGCCCTATGAAGATGTAAAGGCTCGTGCTCTGCGCAGCTCAGTCCTCAACAGCAACAAAATCCCATTCCAGTCCAAAGTGACAAGATGATTCAATGGTCTGATCTTGATCCTCCTGTCTCATGCATGCCAGGGCTTTTCCTCTTCTCCAAATAATGGCAGCTGGTTGGCAAACATCTCATGTATAGTGTGTGTTATAGGGGTAGCTCCTTGCAGGATTCACATGAAGAAGAAGAAGAAGAAGAAGACGATGCAGTGTTGCTGCGCTGCTGCTGCTGCTGCTGCTGCTGCCACCGCTGCCACCGGTCTGAAAAAGGAGAAAAGGGCCATCATTGGAGGGAGGGGGTTTGGTGGGGGCTTTTCATTTGACAAAAAATAATGTGGACCAGCCCGGCAAGGTCAAAGGTCCCGGACAGCAGGAGACCAAGGTAATGATGATGTCATGAAGAGGAGAGAAGAAGGGAGAGCTCAAGTACACGGCTATTGATATGCATGAGTGATCAGTACTCGCCTTCAGCACCACCAGCGCATGGACAGTTCCCAGATCCTCCATACACAGCTATATATTATATTCCTTAACCTGCTGCCCGCTCCAGCCCGAGGCCCCCCACCCCGAGAAGCCTAGCACAACTGCCCAGGGCTCCCCCTATATCATCTACGGACATCTAAGCACTGGGCGGGGAACCCTGTCTCCAGCATCTCTCCTCTGCACATACTTGCAGTGCAGTGAGGATGGATGGGAGGCACGTTGCTATTGCTTAAAGCAGGGCCTTGTTTGTTTCAGACTGGGATTCATGGCTGCGAGCCGCAGTGAGTCAGTGTGTCATTACAATGCCACTTTCCTATCGGCTTACACACGTGTGTGTGTGTGTGTGTGTGTGTGTGTGTGTGTGTGTGTGTGTGTGTGTGTGTGTGTGTGTGTGTGTGTGTGTGTGTGTGTGTGTGTGTGTGTGTGTGTATATATATATATATATTGCCACTGTGTCCTAGCTATGCTTCTGGCATGCCTGACCAGAAAGACTAGTCTAATTTCTCTAACAATGCCAATTTGTAATGGGTATACAGACATAGAAATGACATTACTTGGACATAGTCCCAATCTGCATTTTTACATTAATGCAGCTGCTATAATGCAATAAGCATACTTCTATAAAGACTAGAGTTAATTGCATGCAAACAGTCTCAGAGAAGCTAGATACTGCTCTACGCCGTGTGTGTGTATATATATATATATATATATATATATATATATATAGATATAGATATAGATATAGATATATATATATATATATATATATATATATATATATATATATATATATATATATATATATATATATGTGTGTTCACACAATTTCCACACACCCAGTTGGTATGCATTTATAGCATCCATGACATCTGACCTATATTCTTCATAGACCAAGTAATAATATGATATCAAGCATTATTCTTTCCACAAAAAAATTGCAGATCCCTTCAAACAAGTGACTGCAAATAAAATATATATTGCATTTACGTCCCAACTATTAAACCCCTTGTAAATATTCCTAGTCTAGAAAAGTAAGTGCTGCTACTATATGCAGTGCAGCCAATCCCTTGGTGGTCCTCCCTCATTATATAATGTAATGAACTTTGCACAGTGTGGCAGTTTTTATATAACCACAATATCGGCTGTAAACTAGTGATGATGTAGATTATCGTCTCCAATTCCAAGCACAATTAAAAAGAACCCGAGGCTATATACATATATTTTAAATGGTTTGCTCTCTGTCAGGGACATCTATGCAGCACAATATATGTATATGTGTTCAAATCGCAAATGAAAAATGCCTTTGGTATCCTATAATATATATTCTACAAACCACGGTGCTGCACTTTAATACAGAGGCCTTAATGTGTGATATTACATAGAGCCTATCACCAGCCTTATGCTTAGTCCATCCAGCTGCATTTCCAGTGGATTTTTTAACATAATTTTATATTCATTACACGTATTTGGCTCTCTGGTCATATCTGAAGTAAAGTGACCGATGCGGCAATGCTGAACATTAGGAGTTAATCCTTTAAAGAATGCTTTAAACGTCTATGTTCTCATAGAGGCCTGGTTCCTCAATATGACGTCATGTGAAACGTTCTCAGAACAGGGATATTGCTGATTTAATACGTTAAAGACATAATATCCAGCTTCTCCATTTATTTCTACCGCAAATAATTGATATTTTAGAAGAAAAAAACCGTTCAGTTCACACATCATAAATAGAAATGCTGGCCACTGCTGTATGCTGGCTGATAAAAAAAAAAAAAAAAAACACTCACACACATGTATATATACTGTGCACTTACTGTACGCATCGACTAAGATATTGTTACACATATATCATAACAAGCAAAATAGTAATATATACAGGTTCATATTTACCTGGATACATAGAGATGCGTCCAAGAGAATTACTGGAAGAAGAAAAATACATTTAATATTTACGTCTACATTTCCTCCTTCTAATAAACACAATATCGGACCATTGTCATATCTATCTATCTATCTATCTATCTATCTATCTATCTATCTATCTATCTATCTATCTATCTATCTATCTATCTAATCTATCTATTGCCTTTCTTTCTCTGTGCATATAAAAGGAAATCACTAGCTTTTTTTCAATATAAAATTAAAATATAACAACAAAATATCCAAAAACAGGATGCATGACAGTTTATGGCAAAACTTAAATAAAGCAAAGTAACCACTATTATTCCCAAGAGCACTCAATTTGAATCTGAACATGTAGATCATAAAATGTCTAAATGAAAATGTGTATTTATAAGACAAATATTAATAATAATATTGACAATAATATTGATGATGATAATAATAATAATAATAACAATAACAACAATAATAATATAAACGTATCACCACAGTGCTTTCATGATTGTAATTATTATTGTGTGTCTATACATACATATATATATATATATATGTATATATATATATATATATATATATATATATATATATATATGTATGTGTGTGTGTACACACACACATATATATATATATATATATATATATATATATATATATATATATATATATATATATATATATATATATATATATATATACATACATGTTGCGGTCTCAAATATAAATATCTGAAGCATGAGGATTCTCTGCTATTGTGCCCACACATCAGGCAGGGCTTGTGGGTAAAGTTTGGGCCTAACAAACAATCTGCACTGGTGGTAGTGTGAGCTCCAGTTTATTTACAGCAGGCAATGAACTTGGCATTGAGCACGACAGACAAGAAAAAGTCAAAAACATGTAAATATTATTATATAGGTTTTCTCATTTGTTTCACCACATACACAGGTCCACACAGGATTACATTCATTTGAATTACAATGTAGAGTATTATATTATTAAGATTTCAGAATTAAACACTTTAGATTTTTTATTTTATAAATGTTTTTCAATAAAATATTTTGCTGATGAGAAAATGTGTCCTGAGATAATGAGGATAACGATGATGGATCTATTTTAAATGATCGGATATAATTTAAGTTTGGCTCCAGAACAATGATTGGTGGGTTTAATATGTCATATCAGGTCAGATGATCTCCTGAGCAATAAACTTGGAATTGTTACACTGCGTTCTGCTCATACACGCCTCTTAATTGCTACAGAACAGGAATCAGAAATGCCTGTGAATTTTTTTTTTCTCATTAACACGTGGTTACCATAGTAATTACTGTACTTCCTAAAACCAACTGGATGCCATATCGCAGCAACAGGTCTGCCTTGATGAAGACACAATCAATTAGCAAACCGCAGACCAGAGTACAGTGAATAATCCACATTGGAACATCCCCAAATATCTGGTTACAAGGAGCAAGGGCAAATCAGCACTACTTTGCCTTGGGTATTGAACAAGCAAAAGGAACTCGACTGCAAGTTGATATCCTGTGAAAGTTCCCATTAAATAATATGTAAACCGAGAATGAACTTGTCCCACTCCCTTGATGAATAATAAAATGTACTTACAAAGTAAAGACACATTCACCAGGCAGCAAGAATAAAATATCCCATGTACACAGTAAATGATCTTCCTGCTCCACGAATGCGATGAGAGATGCAGCTTAATCCTATTGTATAGTAGTTGTTTAGTTCTTGAAGGTCATTTCCCCCAAAAAAATGTGGGGGGAGGGGGTACCCCCCTGAGATATATGCTTAATAAACACTGGCTGGAGAGTGAAGTGTTCTAGAGAAGGGGTCTGCAAGTTTTTTGGGGGGGCTGGACAAGGTCTAGTCCAGCCCTCTCTGCTGAGGAGGACGTGCTCTGAAACCCAACCAGTTCCCCCCTAATTCTTTTGTTAGTGGTGAACTGAAGCCCCATTGTCCAGCCATTGGCACGGTCTTTTGCAGTTCGAGCATTGTCACAGATAATGAATTTGCTCCAGCCCCTCTCATAGTCCTCATGTGGCAGACGGAACAAATTTGAAATGTCTGGTCACTAGAAGATCACTGCTGCCAGACTCCAGCATAGAGGGGCAGCGCATATATTTACATGGCATAAGCACTGATTTATCGTCTCCTTTGTTAGAGCACCAGCAATGCACAGTCATACAGACTACATTGTTACTATGGCCTCCTCTATCCCAATTAATATATATATATATATATATATATATATATATATATATATATATATATATATATATGTGTGTGTGTGTGTGTGTGTGTGTGTGTATCCGAGTGAGTCAGCTCTTGGTTTATTACATGCAAACACATAATATTATCATGGTGGCACTAGAGGTGGTCCTAGAGGGGTTAAATCTCATAAACCTACCCCTCAACAGATACCATTGATGTTGTAAAGTATGACCAAGTTCCTCAGATGAATGTGAGGTTGTGATGAGATGAGTTAGGCGAGTTTAGACCTGTCCGTGGGAGAAAATGACAAGGGGAAGGGAGGGGGGCTGAGTGGAGGGGGGAGTATGACTGGAGCAAATTTAAATTGGCTTCAAGATTGTGACTGTTAATGAGAAGTGAAGGGAGGCGATAATGGGAGAGACAGGGCGAGAAGAGGAAAGGGAAGGGGATACAGGGGGAGAAGATTGAACGTGAAGGGGGGGGGTGACTGTGAGAAGAGGGTTCTGGGTGGAGGGGGTGTATGTGGCTTCATAAACACAGGAAACATAGAATATTCATATGTTTACATGGAAAAATAAACCTTAAACCTGCACCAGTGATTTATTTCTGAGTGTGCACTCACACTCAGGAGTGATACGCCATCAACTACTGCATATTTCCACACTGCATTTCTGTACACAATGTATGGGGATCTGTCATTGCACTGAGCTAGCAGAACTGCACAACACTTTATACATGTAGCGTGTGTGTGTGTGTGTGTGTGTGTGTGTGTGTGTGTGTGTGTGTGTGTGTGTGTGTGTGTGTGTGTGTGTGTGTGTGTGTGTGTGTGTGTGTGTGTGTGTGTGTGTGTGTGTACCTAAGGACATTACACCGTCAAATTAGTTTTCATTGTACATTGTGCATTTGCGATTTAAAAATATACATCAAACATTTCTTACTGCAGCTTATGTTGTTCCTCCTGACCATCTACCTATTACCAGTCTATAACTGTTTATTTATCTGTCTTGATTTCTATCTCTAATTTTCGTCTGACAAAATAAATACGACGATTTATAAGATATACAAGGTTATATACAGGATAACGTCAAATAAAATGTATATTCGATAGATTTTTATACTATATTTTAGTATACTGAAGTATATTATAAAATATAGTATAAAATGTGTACAGAGCAGAATTTGTCATTTAAATGTTTTGTGCACCAGGATTAACTCTCTAGGTTAAGACAGCGTAGTAGATTCACTTGCAGTCCTATGCGTATATTAATATTGTATTATAATGTCACCTGAGTGGTGCCAAACCTAGCCCTGCTACGACAGTGTATATTTATATATTCAGACTTATAGCATGAAATGCCTTCGGTACATCTCACTCCTAAAAACACAGGCACAGGGTTTTCATTGTGTTGTTTTTATTATTAGGCTCTTTTTTTTAATAAATATTTTATTTCTCAAATATTCTTCAATTTTGAGAACACCATAACTCTAATGAGAGTTAGCAATTAATTCTAACAGTTTAAATGTAACTTTGATCATTGCAAAAAAAGTAATTTTAATTAAAATCCCCATTAACTCTTTAGAATAAGATAGATAGATAGATAGATAGATAGATAGATAGATAGATAGATAGATAGATAGATAGATAGATAGATAGATAGATAGATAGATAGATAGATAGATAGATAGATAGATAGATACTATCATTTACACATAAGTATCTAAATGTATCTGGTGGCCTTTAAAATCTAAATACATATTGGGATCATGGGGGAAGACATATTTTCTGAAGATGTTAGTAATCTCAAAGAAGAACACTATAGTCAGCCTCTCCCTTGCCTAAAATGGCTGCTTATAGGGAACAATAGATTGTATTAAGGTGCACAGGAAATTAAGATAACAACGATCTTCTTATAGGTCTACTGTATTTGACAGAGTGATGTGTATAATTATTTACTAGGAAGTTTTATAATCTCCATGCCTTTGTAGCAGTAATTTGCCTCCATTTTCTTTTACAAGTAATGTGGGTTATGCTTGATCATAAAACTGCAGCATGCACATACATGACACATGTGTGCATTAGAGCATGCACCCTGGACTAGGTAGTGGTTGCTCATAATACACGGTGCTCCAGTGGCTGTCTCCCTCCCTCCCTGTGTGTGTACCAGGGCTCAGCCTCCTCTTCTTCAGCCTCCACTCTTAGCTCCTCCAGGAGGTCACATTCACTGACGTCACAGCCCAGGCTACATTTACATACATCAAGGAAATCAGGGCATTAAAAACAATATATGCTAATGGTGCTGAGCTCTGGAGCCGGCTGCCACCCTGCTCATTACAACCAGTGTACAGCATTTATTTATCTATCTATCTATATACAAGAAACAAAGCAAGAGGCAAGAAAAGCCCAAGATGAAGCCCAGTGCCTGCCTGTGTGTGTGTGGCTGTCCATGGTGCTGAATAATAACATCGCCAGTCCTCCTCCTCCTCCTGCTGCCAGGCTCTATTATGTATAAATACTGATGCATATGTAAAGGTAGATTTGCATTTTATTCATTTCTTATTTTTTATATATTAAAAGACGTAATCTCAGCTCCTCTGACTGTGACATGAACTAATCTGCATCTTTCTGTGTCAGTGGCTTTGTAAATAGAATTATTCATTATTAATTTTGCATCACTTTAATATAAACTATGGAGATAAGCTATAAACATAGGACACTGTATGGCTATTCAGATAGACTACCATGAATAGATATTGATATAGATGTATATATTACTAAGATGTAATACTTTTGCGAATTGTTTGTATGAGATCCATAACTGTACTCCTGTCTATACACAGTGCATTGTCTACAAATTTGCAAAGAAAAAAATTAAACGCAACATTTCAGCCTTGTGTTTTTAAGCTAAAATTATTTTATCATGCGTACAGTATTTATACCAGTGCACATCACACATACCATACAAAAACACACACACACACACATACACACACACACACACACACACACACACACACACACACACACACAGAAATGTAGCAGAGCTGAATTTGGCATTCAATTAACTGTTTCTTCTTTGCATCGTGATAACTATATTTGAATTTGTCATTTAATATTTTGTACACCCAATGAGATAATGTAGTAGGTTTACCTGCAGTCCTATGGAAAATCACAGATAATACAGCATATTACCATGGATTGTGCCAAATGACAAAGTCAGCTCAGCTGCATCTCTCTATATAATGAGCGTTGATTATATGATTGTGTGGTTTTGACTAAAATCATGGGCAGCAGATAAGGTATGTAAAGGCTGTAGAATAAATACGTAACGCATTGTCATTACTGCCGGTGTGTCCTACCTGTACAAGTACTCTGGGCACAACGTCCCTCCCCAAACACCCTTATGCAAATGTATATCCATATGTAGATACACAACCAATATTCTGGTATAGTCTAAAGAAAGCAGGGCAAGTTGTGTGTTTCACGAATATTGGTGGAAGGAAATACATATTTTTATGGAGATTAGCGGGAAAAAAATACACATAGAATAATAATTTGGTTATATATGTTTAGTTGTAAGTACTCTTACAGCATGTGGGTGTACTAGATAGATAGATAGATAGATAGATAGATAGATAGATAGATAGATAGATAGATAGATAGATAGATAGATAGATAGATAGATAGATAGATAGATAGATAGATAGATAGATAGATAGATAGATAGATAGCCATATCCCACTGGTGCAGCATATGGCAGATTAGTAGTTAAGACCCTGTACATTGTAACATTGTTGTGCCCAGCAGCAGTACATGATATATATGTAGACGTCAGTTATCTGTCAGGTGAATTGCTCTTGTGCACCCCAACTAGCCTGCTCCCCATATAAGACACACACAGATGGCATTGCTTACCGCGGGGGTCGATCGAGCCTGGCCTGGCGAAGCTGGCACACACTGCAGGGTATTCTGGGCATGTCTCTTTGGGCCTGTGCCATATTTGCCTGGGCCACAGCTATGTCCCATTCTGCGTGTAGTGCTAGCGGTGCCTGAACCCGCTCCCCCTCTCTCCTGTCTCCCCCCTGCCCTCCCTCCCTTCCTTCCACTCCTCCTATCCATTGCCAGACAGTCAGGCAACTGCACACTGCCTGCGAATCACAGCACTGGTGACTGGCATTTGAATAAGAGTTTCATCCCTCCAAACACCTGACTTCTAAACACCCGAAAATTGGCAGACATGACTGTACTATTCATCAACCCAATAGCCAAGCCTAAAACTTATAGACAATGACCATACACTTGTCAGGTATAGTGCCAAGAGGCCGGTGTCCCACAAAGTCCCATTATTTAACAGTGCCCTGTGTAATGAAGCTATTTACACAATACACTGTATACTAAAACCCAACTTTTATCTATCTATCTATCTATCTATCTATCTATCTATCTATCTATCTATCTATCTATCTATCTATCTATCTATCTATCTATCATCTATCTATCTATCTATCTATCTATCTATCTATCTATCTATCTATCTATCTATCTATCTATCTATCTATCTATCTATCTATCTATCTATCATCTACCTTATAGATGATAGATAGATAGATAGATAGATAGATAGATAGATAGATAGATAGATAGATAGATAGATAGATAGATAGATAGATGATAGATAGATAGATAGATAGATAGATAGATAGATAGATAGATAGATAGATAGATAGATAGATAGATAGATAGATAGAATTTGTGTACAATATTTATGACATTTCTACATGTATATAGCTATTTACTACAAAACCTGCATATTCTTTTAAATATAAATTTCTATATATTTTCAGTAAACGCTTATCAGGCTCATTTCGAAGATATTAGTTTCCACATATGATTCCATTAAATATTACACACATTTTGTAGATTTCTTCGAAAATTCGCATATTATATAAAAAAAGATTTCACAATTGAATAATCATTAAGAATTATCCTCTTCACTTAGCCCGAAAATAGTCGAGCAAATAACAACACTGTATATATGAATCAATAGACAACTGGCGAATATTCAGATTCGGGAGCGCTGTGATCACTTGGATTAATAGGAGCGCTAGTGCACGTCTATAGAAATGACCCGCTGTACATTATATGTGTATGGGAAGGGGCGGAGGTCACATGGAATTTTACAATAACCTGAGCCAAATATTGCGGAGGACGCGGCGCATTGCAGTATATTCACAAATACAAAATATCGATATTAATATTGTTATTGTTCAGAACACATTGAAATCTATATTTATATAAATAATCTTTACTGTGTATATCGTGCGTGTATATATATATATATATATATATATATATATATGTATATATATATATGTATATATATATATATATATATGTGTATACATATATATGTGTGTGTGTATATATATATATATATATATACACTGTATAAATATATATACTATGCATGTTTACAAAAATTTTATATATATATATATATATATATATTCAAATTCTTACGCCCACACATGCAGAAATAAGCATAGGATAGTGTAAAAAAAAACAATCTTTGTTCGCCATAGACCTTGTAGTAAATACTTAGATCTTCCGGCCTCAGACTGATTTTCTCATGTGCCCTGTATTAATTATAATGTGCCACTATCACCACTCTTCCATATAATGAAATTTGTTTAAAAAAAAAGGAAAGACAATTGGAAAAAAAAAAAAAGAAAATATATAATTATTTCTCTGCATAATGCCGATTCTTTAGCTTGTAGCGTTTGTGGACTTGAAGCAAATAATTGCCTGGATGTGGGCTCAGCGGGTGGCTAGTGAATGGTTGGATCTTGAAGCTCCTGGCACTGGTGCTTAGGGTATGAAGGGGGGCGGGGGTATTCTTATTGGGGAGTGCTTTTTCTAGGGTCTCTCTGTTGTTGCTTGTGGTAGAACTGCGACATCTGCTGGTTGAATCCTAAAAGGTTTATAATGGAGTTAGTAGATGCAGGTACATATAATATTCCTGGTTCCTATAAAATAAATGAGTATTTCATCAGCCTGCACTAACTAGGACTGCATATACTAAGCACAGCCATTAATTGCGATTAGAAGATGATTAGTCGCAATAAAGGGAATTAGGTAAATCCAGCCTCAATGCTGCGGTATTGGGCATCAATAGTAGATTGATGAGGGTTCCGTGTATATATTCTCTAGACACAGTTTCACAGGTCTTTGCGGAAGATAAATACATTATAAATATATAATACATATACATTGTATTGAATTTATCACATAGATACTAAATGCACTTGAATTGTAACTGGTCTATAATTTCGCCCAAAAAGTAATCCAATCGCACAAAGTATTCGTCTTTTCCCCCGATTACATGAAATAAAAAATTTAGGGTACCATTCTTATTACTGTGTAGATTATTTTACAATCGGAGTATAGAAATCGTTTACTCTCATTACACTGTTGAATTATCATATCTGCTGTAATACGAATGACATCGCAATTATTTTTCGAATCTCATTTGTTTCATTTATGCACACGTAGACTTATTGACAGTTATTGGCTGAGCACCTGCAGACTGACACTGAGAGCCAAAATTGGTATGTATGTTGTGTATATTGTACATAAGAAGCTCGTCATGGAACAAAGCTCGCTGTACTTGACTAAGGGTATGTTCACACGCAAACTCAAAAACGTCTGAAAATAAGCCGTGTGAACATACCCTAAGGCTGGATTCACACAACACGTAATTATTTCAGATTTTGTTGAAGATTTTTGAGCCAAATCCAGAAGAGGATCCAGGAGAGAGGACAAGTATAAGTTCATCCTTTATATTTCCCATTGCTTTTGAATCCACTTCTTGCTTTGCCTAAAAAAAATCTGCAAAAAATATGCGATGTGTGAATCCAGCCTGAGACAAGGAATCTATTTATTTTTGCTATGTGTTCTCATTAGTCCCATAAACGTTATTGGGATATGTTAAATTATTAACTATTCATGCGCCATGTATCTGTGTGCTGTCTCCTCCTCTTTGCTATCATGTCAGTAGGGTGAAATCTATATAGAAGTGTTTACTCTCAACTTCACTTCCATCAAGCCTTGTAGGAGTTCTCACTGCTTTAATGCAAAATGTAAATCAGATTAAATGAGAAACATTTAATGTGTGAGTGCGAAATTCTATCTATCTATCTATCTATCTATCTATCTATCTATCTATCTATCTATCTATCTATCTATCTATCTATCTATCTATCTATCTATCTATCTATCTATCTATCTATCTATCATAATTTATCTAACATTGACTTTCTCTCTTTCTCTACGTGTGTGTGTGTGTGTGTGTGTGTGTGTGTGTGTGTGTGTGTGTGTGTGTGTGTGTGTGTGTAAAACGCTTTTATCAGCATATTATAACCACAGTTATAAACCAATATGCATTTTATTAGTCGTCATCCGTTTTTCATAGGTGTTAAAGCAAAAAAGAAAAAACTTTTATTCTTAGCTAATGGCATATTTAGGAAAACAAAAAAAAAAAATCTCTGAAAAAGCAAAACAACAACAACGAAATTAGGGTTGTATTGTTTCTATTGAATGAACAAATGTGTTATTGTCTTCTAAATTATGAACACATATTTAATAAAAAATATAATTATGAGCAATTAAAAGACAACTGCAAGAAACCAATGCAATTGTTTGCTCTCATAGACACATAGCAAGATTTGGTAGTCTGCGAGTTTCCAAGTCTTTATGAACTACAAGCCCCAAAATGCACTGCCAAGGGAAAGCTTGCTGGGATTTGTAGCATATTACATGGAGGGAGAGCCACAGGTTGCACAAGCGTCTGCCATTTTTGTGCATATTACAGACGAGAGACAACGAGAACACTGTACTCACCTACATTGAGGGGCATAGGCTGGTATCTGATGCCATGAGAGCAGGAGGCCAGCTGATGGTGTCTTGTACCAGTCAGTGACTCCCCAGGATCCCCCCCCCCCAAATCTTCTCAGTAATGTGTGTTTTGTGAAGGGCTAGCAGCCTCTCCAGACCAGCTCCATATAGTCCAGAGATGCCAATGCTCAGGCACAGTCCCCTTGTCAGCCTGTACACGGGGACAAGAAGCAGCTCCCTGCCTTGGTTTATGCAGCTACAATTTACTTTCAGGTCCTCAGATTGAGTTTAATGATTAAGATGCTGCAGTGCCACCCCCCACAACACACAACACTTCATTCCTCTGTCCAATGGTTGATACTCCACCACCTGTACTAGGGTCTCCAACAGGCAATCTCCCTGCTCACTGCCATAGACTTGTGTTACTATCACAGCGCTCTCATTACTTATCAATTATTACTATAATACCCTGTTGTATCAGGCACCTGACATTACACATTTACATGTTTTATTAAACATTCATGTCTTCTGCTTCTCCTTTTGATCCATCATTAGTGTGTGGAACTGTGTCATGTACTGTAGATGAAGAACACAGGAGACCATGCACTCATCAGAAGAACAGGCGTGGCTTCTAGTGGCCCCTCCCACCGACAACCTGGGACTATCTTCACTAACATTTTTTTCCCCTACAGGCGCTAAAACGTATGCGCAGCGCAAAACCGAAGCAACAGTATAAATAGCAAATAGGACTAAATAAATAAATGTAAAACAAATAAAAACCCCTGCAATTTATTTTTGTGAGAATTGTATAAAAATGTTATTGTTGTATTGTGATTGCTAAACTAATGTTCATACATATATAACCTCTACCGAGCAATGAAAATAGAAATTACACTTTATGGCCGAATATTTGTTATAGACCCCTCCGTAGGTAACCTGTATATTTATACTTGTACAATACAATATCTGCTATAAGATATTTATATTCAGAATATATTTCCTGTTTATCAATTTGTCAATTATTTATATTTGATCTATCTATCTATCTATCTATCTATCTATCTATCTATCTATCTATCTATCTATCTATCTATCTATCTATCTATCTATCTATCTATCTAGCATATATTTCTCATATCTATCTATCTATCTATCTATCTATCTATCTATCTATCTATCTATCTATCTATCTATCTATCTATCTATCTATCTATCATCTATCTATCTATCTATCTATCTATCTATCTATCTATCTATCTATCTATCTATCTATCTATCTATCTATCTATCTATCTATCTAATATTTCTCATATCTATCTATCTATCTATCTATCTATCTATCTATCTATCTATCTATCTATCTATCTATCTATCTATCTATCTATCTATCTATCTATCTATCTATCTATCTATCTATCTATCTATCATATATTTCTCATATCTATCTATCTATCTATCTATCTATCTATCTATCTATCTATCTATCTATCTATCTATCTATCTATCTATCTATCTATCTATCTATCTATCTATCTATCTATCATCTATCTATCTATCTATCTATCTATCTATCTATCTATCTATCTATCTATCTATCTATCTATCTATCTATCTATCTATCTAATGCCCATGAATCCATGTATTATTTTCTATCATTTATCTTTCTCTGAACAATATTTCGTTGTTCTGATTGTTTTTCTGTTATCGCACAAGTTACCCCTAGAAAGTATCTCTGTATCTATCAGATATTTCGCATTCAGATTACATTGTTTGTAGCTCTCCTGGACACATGCGCATGAACCAGTAAATGTAATCCTTAATTAAATCCTGCAATTAAAGGCGCACAGGAGCCTGAGAACACATCGCGGAGTACAATGACGTCCTCATACAGATGCACTGCCAATTATTACACTTCTCCAGCCTTTCATCTACCTCTCTGCTGCCCGCCGCTATCGGGTGTTCACACATCAGACTGGTAACTGGTGACCTCCTGCATTACCTGCACATTCGTGTACTCACGCACATATATGGCACAAGAATTAACTATTTAATTTGCGCCGAATTGTGTCAATTTTTTTTACAGTTTCTAAATATTTAAATTATAATCTACAATGCGGCACATTTTGTTTATCAGCTGATGCATGTATCCCAATAAAAAAGGCGCGTTATTAATTTTATAATGCATATTTATCGCATTGCACTGTTACTTTACAGAGCTACAAACAAACAGGAATAATATAGAATAGGATGAAATAAAAATAAAAAGAAGCTGTGTCTTCAAATGTTCTGAACACTCATTTATTAACGACGGAAACTGTAAAGCTATTTATACTTCAGAACTGACCGTTCTGCCCCTAAACTGTACTTTCTGTTAGAAAATATGCGCAAATTATAAATTGACGCAAACAGTCGCATCCTTCTTGTTTAATCTTAACAAGCACCTAGTTACCACCAAGGATTATCTAGTAAACAAACATATAGTATAAAAAAGGTTGTAATACGATGACAACTTATTATTATATATTTTTTAATGAGTTGAATAATAAGTAATTTCCTGTGTATGATGGTCCAGTTGTTATACAAGGTAATAAACATCCACTTTCACAATGCAGCATGGAACATCCTACTATTATCCATTAAGGTATATGCAGGGTCCTTATTTTATATGACATCCTGGCTCATCATTTAATTTTCAACATTATCTATCTATCTATCTATCTATCTATCTATCTATCTATCTATCTATCTATCTATCTATCTATCTATCTATCTATCTATCTATCTATCTATCTATCTATCTATCTATCTATCATCTATCAATCTCATATCTATCTATCTATCTATCTATCTATCTATCTATCTATCTATCTATCTATCTATCTATCTATCTATCTATCTATCTATCTATCAATCTCATATCTATCTATCTATCTATCTATCTATCTATCTATCTATCTATCTATCTATCTATCTATCTATCTATCTATCTATCTATCTATCTATCTATCTATCTATCTATCTCATATCTATCTATCTATCTATCTATCTATCTATCTATCTATCTATCTATCTATCTATCTATCTATCTATCTATCTATCTATCTATCTATCTATCTATCTATCTATCTATCTATCTATCTAATCTATCTACATTTTATTTTATTTTTAAATCACAAAGCTGAGGATGTGGCTAATTCTTTTCTTGTACCCTTCTACTGTAAAGTGAAGTAATGGGGCAGCCCCTGGGCTAATTGGCCCTTATCTGCACTCAGCCTCCTGTTCAATATTCATATATTTCATCAGCCTCCAGCACCTCTGATGTAGACTTGGTGTCGCACTCGCAGCTTTTGCACCCTCCTATTCTCTGGTCTACTAGCAGTGTACTATGTTCCTTCAATACCAGTTCCTGTCATTTACTGCTAATTATGATGATTTAAATAATGATGATGACGATGACTGGTGCCCCCTCAACGCACCCTACAGTTGTAGCAGGCTGGACTCCTATACCTATAGGTTTTGCATTGACACCACAGCAGATACCCACTCCCCAGTGGTGATTATAATGCATGATGATGTATCCATCTATTTATTAACATTATTTGATGAACTGGCTCTGTTATAAGAATCTATTTCTAATTGACGCTTCACCAGCTTGATGTTTTCTACACAGAAACAAGTCAATGTCTATGCACTCCGGTATTCAGGCCATGCATTGTATCTCCACTTTTATAGTCGCTTTAAGTGACTAGATAATTTGTCCGCTTTATTGTAATGAGAAGCATCACGTGATGATGGTTAATTATAGAAAAAAAAAAGCAAACAAATTTGATCGACAGAAAAATGTAGAAGGAACTGATAGGTGCATTCTAATAGCTGGTGACTAACGACCTCTAGTGGCAAGAACAAAGAATGCAGAAAAACATAACATTTAAACTCCATCCATCCATCATCTCATAGATTTATTCTCCCTGTATGCTGCTTATTGATGTTTTCAGAATATAAGACATAAACAGTGCTATTTCCTGTGCTGCGATGACTGATCCATATTTTCAAATGTGCTTGAGTTAATGTAATTGTAATAAAAAAATAAGTTCATTACGTTTTTTTCATATTAGCTAGATGTGCCATGATATATAAGCATTGAACAACCCAATTCACGTCTCGTTATTGAAGCAAAATCCATAATGTAACTAGCTAAACACTTAGGGCATGACCACACATGGCGGAATTCCTCCGCAACTGTCCGCATCAATGCCGCACAGAATCTGCGTTGCAGATTCTGCAGCGGATCTGCACAAAATGTGCAGAAAATTGATGCGGACTGGCCGCTGCGGACTGCAGGAAAAGTGCTTCTCTTCTCCCTATTCAGTGCAGGATAGAGAGAAGGGACAGCACTTTCCCTAGTGAAAGTCAAAGAAATTCATACTTACCGCCCGTTGTCTTGGTGACGCGTCCCTCTTTCGGCATCCGGCCCGACCTCCCTGGATGACGCTCCAGTCCATGTGACCGCTGCAGCCTGTGCTTGGCCTGTGATTGGCTGCAGCCGTCACTTACACTGAAACGTCATCCTGGGAGGCCGGACTGTAGACAGACGCAGGGAGTTCTCGGTAAGTATGAACTTATATTTTTTTTTACAGATACATGTATATTGAGATCGGTAGTCACTGTCCCGGGTGCAGAAACAGTTACTGCCGATCGCGTAACTCTTTCAGCACCCTGGACAGTGACTATTTACAGACGTCTCCTAGCAACGCTCCCGTCATTACGGGAGCCCCATTGACTTCCTCAGTCTGGCTGTAGACCTAGAAATACATAGGTCCAGCCAGAATGAAGAAATGTCATGGTAGTAAAAACAATACGCTCCGCAGCACACATAAGATCTGCGGACTTCATTGCGGAATTTTGACTCTCCATTGAAGTCAATGGAGAAATTCCGCCATGAGTCCGCAACCAGTCCGCCACTGCTCCGCAACAGACAGAGCATGCTGCGGACACCAAATTCCGCTCCGCAGCCTATGCTCCGCAGCGGAATTGTACGCATCGTGTAAACGAACACTGCTAAATTAAAGTGAAAGTCAATGGAGAAACGGCTCCGCTGCGGATTAACGCTGCGGAGTGTCCGCAGCGGAATTTAAGTGAAATT
>NC_134687.1:540331959-540491959 GCF_050947455.1 Rhinoderma darwinii | reverse complement strand
GTAGTGAGCATTTTGACCCCACAGGTGTTTCATAGATTTTATTAGAATTGGGCAGTGAAAATAAAAAAAAATCCTTTTTCTTCAATAAGATGTAGTTTTAGCTGAAAATTTTTCATTTTCTCAACAAATAAATGAAAAAAGCACCTCAACACTTGTAAAGCAACTTCTCCTGTATATGGCAATACCCCATATGTGGTCATAAACTGCTGTTTGGGCACACGGCAGGGCTCAGAAGCGAAGGAAAGCCATTTGCTTTTGGAGTACAGATTTTGCTGGATTGGTTTCTGGGCGCTATGTAGCATTTGCAAAGTCCCTGTGGGACCAAAACAGTGGATCCCCCCGAGAAGTGACCCCATTTTGGAAATTACACCCCTCAAGGTATTCACCTAGGGATGTAGAGAGCATATTAATCCCGCAGGTGATTGGCAGAAATTGGTGTGCACTCGATGTTGCAGAGTGAAAATGGGAATTTTTCCATAGATATGTGGTGTCCAGCTTGTGCCACCATAACAAGACCGCTCTCTAATTATTATGCTGTGTTTCCCGGTTTTAGAAATACCCTACACGTGGCCCTAATCTTTTGCCTGGACATTCGACCAGGCACAGGAGTGAAACAGTACCATGTAAAATTAAGGCCTAATTTGGCAATTTACAAAGTATTGGATCACAATTGCAGAGGCTCTGATGTGAAATAATAAAAGAAACTGCTGGGAAGTGACCCCATTTTGGAAACTGCACCCCTCAAGGCATTTATTAAGGGGTGTAGTGAGCATTTTCACCCCACAGGCCTTTTCCATGAATGATTGCGCTGCGGAAGGTGCAAAGTAAAAATTTAAAAATTTCCCTAGATATGCTATTTTAGTGGCAAATATGTGGCGCCCAGCTTGTGCCACTGGAGACACACACCCCAAAAATTGTTAAAAGGGTTCTCCCGGGTATGGCGATGCCTTTTTATGTGGAAGTAAACTGCTGTTTGGGCACACTGTAGGGTTCAGAGGGGAGGTAGCGCCATTTGGCTTTTGGAGCGTGGATTTTGCTTTGGTATTAGTTTTGTTTGAGTATTGCTGGTGTTTCCATTTATAATGTGGGGGTATATGTAAACTGGGCAGAGTATATAAGGGGCAAAGTCAGGTGATATAATAATGGGGTAAAAAAAAACAATAAAATAATCCATAGATATTTGTTACGCTGTGACACAATCCTTTCTGCACAGGCCGGTGTCTCACTAATAAATGGTCCTTTCTTATTCCCATTTTGGTCCACACTCGGCATCTTTGCAGTTTGGGGAATTTTGCTGGGAAGTGTTGTCCTGGTATAATACGGGCACCTTCACTTACAGCAGATATGTTTGGGCCCTCCCCTTCCTGGTTCCTTCATTTTAGGGGCCTTGATAATTTGCCACTTGAAACAGAAGAAATGTTCCCCTCGGGTCGGCACAACTGCATATTTTTTCTTTCCTGACTTATTGGAGCCTTAACTAATTTTATTTTTTCATAGACGTAGTGGTATGAAGCCTGTTTTTTTGCGAGACGAGCTGTAGTTTTTATTTGTACCATTTTGGGGTACATGCGACTTTTTGATCACTAGTTATCCTTTTTTTTTTGGGAGGCGAGGTGACCAAAAAACAGCAATTCTGGCATATTTTTTTAGTTATTTTTATACAGCGTTCACCATGCGTTATAAATTACATGTTACCTTTATTCTGCGGGTCAGTCAGATTCTGGCGATACCTAATTTATAGCACTTTTTTATGTTTTACAAATTTTGAGAGCCATAACTTTTTAATTTTTTCATTGACGGAGCTGTATGAGGGCTTGTTTTTGCGAGACGAGTTATAGTTTTTATAGGTACCATTTTTAGGTACATGTGACTTATTGATCACTTTGTATTTCAATTTTTGGAAGACAAAGTGACCAAAAAATAGCAATTATGTCAGTATTTTTTTTTTGTTTTTTTTACGGCGTTCACTGTGCGGAATAAATAACATAATATTTTTATAGTTCAGGTCATTACAGTTGCAGTGATACCAAATATGTATGGTTTTATTATTTTTTTCAATAATAAATGACTTGATAAGGCAAAAAGGGCGATTGTGTTTTATGTTATTACTTGAAACTTTTATTGTATTGTTTACAACTTTTATTTTTACTTTTTTTACACTTTTCTTTAGTCCCACTAGGGGACTTGAAGGTCCAACTGTTTGTTTGATGTTCTAAAACATTGCACTACCTATGTAGTGCAATGTATTATAACTGTCAGTTGTTCACTGACAGCAAGCCGATCAGGCTTCGCCTCCGGACGGGGCGTAATCGGCTTCCGTAATGGCAGATAGGAAGCCATTGTTAGGCCTCCTGTTGCCATAGTTGCAGTTGCCATCCTTGCCATCGCATGGCAGGCTGCCGATTTGATTTGATACAAACCACTTTGATGCAGCGATCGCATTGGATCGCTGCATTGAAGGGGTTAATGGCAAGAATCGTAGCTAGCTCAGGTTCCTGCCTTTACAGTGGGATGTCTGTTGGCTCAGCTCCATCTGCTTCACGTACAGTTATGTGGAATTGCGTGAAAACTCCAGTTCCCATCACGTAACTGTAAGTGAAAATGCGGGAAGGGATTAAACAATAATTCTAGTCAGTTGCATAGCTATAGAGGATGCATTAGAACCTGAATCCCAGTGTTTGTGGGAAATGAGTTTATATATTTGTGATTCTATACAATGTAAAGTAATTTTCCATAATTGGTGGGGGAACTGGTACAGATTCTGCATTGGGCCTAGGAAATCCAAGCTAAGCTTCTGCCTATTATCAAGGGGTGTGGAATAATTGATGCAAAGAATTAGTAGTGGTGTTTACCTTTTATCAAGATTAAGGCCCCATGCACATGACCGTAAAATTGCCCGTAATTACGGACCCATTCATTCGTATATATTCACGGGAAGGTGTCCGTGCCGTAGAAACTTGTTGAAAAAAATAGGACATGTCCTATTTTTTTATTTTACGGACCGTGCTCCCATACTTTATAATGGGAGCACGGCCCGTAAAAAGGGGCGGCCGTCCGTGGCCGTAATTATGGGTTGTAATTACGGGCGCGGTCGTGTGCATGGGGCCTTACGGTTTACGAGCAGCAGGTCTGTTCCTGCATGCTCATCACCTCCTAGCTATTTAGCAGCAACTGGTGCAGTTGCTAAGGAAACAGCTGCACAGCTCATTCATTAGGGTAAGGGTAGGTCAGATGACCAAACTGATGAGAGCCACTGAGGATCATTTGGAGAAAGCAACCTGATTGGTCTGCCTCCTCTTAAGAATCGCTGCATCAGCATTAGGGGGTTTGTGATAGCATTTGCTATGTGTATTTGCGCTGTGTTACTATAACCGTGTGTTACCAGTCCAGCAGTGGCATAGCTATAGGGGTCGCAGCGGTCGCAATTGCGACCGGGCCCCGAAGCCTGGGGGGCCCACGGTCCCCCCACCACATTTTCGTGAGGTTACTTATGTAAAAACGCTGCATAAGCAGCATTAAAGCTGGACAGATGCCGTTTTCTAAAGGACCTTTAATGACGTCATGCCCATGTGACCTGATTCGCCTTTGAGGAACAGAAGCCACGCCCACCGATCAGGTCCTTCTACCACAGTATAGCAGCAGCAGAGTCGGCAGAAGAGAAGGCACGTCCACCTCTCAGGTCCTGGTGAGCGCTTCCTTAACCACCCTCTCTCCCTGCATCCCCCATTGTCTCCTCTTTACTTGTCTCTCCTGACCCCAACTCCTGTAGGGTTTGTTAAGTTTTTTAATTCACCATGTGTTTTGCCGCGATATTCGTAATCGCAACAAAAATGGAGCGGTTTTGCCGCGATTTTCGTAATCGCGGCAAAAATGGCACGGTTTTGCCGCGATTATGAAACTTGCAGCAAACCACACCATTCATATCACAAATTCGAAGATTGCTTAAAAGTAGTACAAGATGCATAAAAACATTAGGCTTATGGCTTATTCAGACGAACGGGATATACGTCCATGCAACGCGTGTGATTTTCATGCGCGTCGCACGGACATATATTAGTCTATGGGGCCGTGCAGACAGGTGCGTCATTTTTACACAGCGTGAGTCCGTTCTTTGTGCGTATTTCGCGCATCACGCACCCATTGAAGTCAATGGGTGCGTGAAAATCATGCGCACCATACGGAAGCACTTCCGTGGGACGCGCGTGATTCGCGAAACAGCAGTGAAAAGTATGAATGAAAACAGAAAAGCACCATGTGCTTTTCTGTTTACAAACATCCAAACGGAGTGTCATAATCATGGCCACTGGCGTAGCTATAGGGGTCGCAGCGGTCGCAATTGCGACCGGGCCCCAAAGCCAGGGGGGCTCACAGCCCCCCGCACCACATCAATAAAAAGTTACTATAGTAACTCGGGCCGCGGGCCCCTGTTACTATAGTAACAGACTTTACTTACCTTCCTGGTTCCGGATCGCAGCGGAGGTCCTGAAGTCAAGCGCTGTGCGCAGCGCATGACGTCACAGCGCTATGCGCCGCGCACAACATCGAGAGGACAGAATTTCCACCGCGGCTGAAGAGGAAGGTAAGATTAGCCCTGACTGGCGGGGTCCGACTCCCGGGACCCGCCAATCAGCTGTTTTGAAGGGGCCGCAGCACTCGTACGAAAGCTGCTTCCCCTTCATTCCGGTCACACTGTGAATCGGTGTCGGCGATTCACAGTGTGAGCGAGTAGTGAAATGAAGGGGAGCAGCTCTCGTACGAGTGCTGCGGCCCCTTGAAAACAGCTGATTGGCGGGTCCCGGGAGACGGACCCAGACACATCAGCTATTCATGGCCTATCCTGAGGATAGGCCATCAATGTTTAGGGACTGCACAACCCCTTTAAGCCTACGATGTAGCAGGCTTAGGGGGCCCATTAGACAGGATCACAGATTATGTGATACTGTCTGCTGGGCCCTGTATCTAAGCCAATCACATGGTAGGCTTAGATACATGGCCCATGTGTGATCCTGTCTGATGGGCCCTGTATATAAGCCTACCACACTGTAGGTTTAGATACAGGGCCCCAGCACACAGTAATCTTATACTGTATAAGATTACTGTCTGCTGGACCCTGTATCTAAGCCTACCTTGTGGTAGGCTTAGATACAGGGTCCCACAGACAGTATCACACATGGGCCCTGTATCTAAGCCTAACACGTGTTACTAATCGGTTTTTTTGAGTGTTTTCTTACAGGTTCGGTCGTTGGACTACGTGGGATTCCAGGACTACTTTTTTTTTTTTATTATCAATAAAATGGTTAATGAGGGTTGTGTGTTTTTTTTTTTTATTTCAATAAAATATTTTTTCTATGTCTTTGTGTTTTTTTTTAAACTATATTACTACCGCCTTAGTAATGGCCGCCAGCTGGTTGACAGCATCCTTTGCTAAGGTGGGGCTTAGTGTTAGCCGGTGCAGAGGCTAACACTAACCCCCATTATTACCCCGGTATCCACCGCCACCAGGGGTGCTGGGAAGATCCGCGTACCATCCAATACTTGACCATCTGTAGTGATGGTCAGCCACTGGGGTGGCCGCAGGCTGGTATTATCAGGAGGGGAAAGGCCAAAAACAGTGGCCCTTCCCACCCTGGTAATGCTAGGCTGCTGCTGCTTTATTGTATCTGGCTGGTTATGAAAAATGGGGGGGACCCCACGTCATTTAAAAAAAAATAATTGGAAAGAACGATGTCGGGTCCCCCCCCCCCCCCCCCAATTTTCATAAGCAGCCAGATACAACACAGCAGCAGCAGGCAGCATTACCAGGGTGGTAGGTGCCACTGTTTTTGGCCTTCCCCAGCCTAATACTACCAGCCTGCGGCCGCTCCGGTGCCTGCCTATCACTACAGATGGTCGGGTACTGGTTCGTACCCGGCTCTTCCCAGTACCCCTGGTGGTGGTGGGTACTGGGGTAATAATGGGGGTTAGTGTTGGCCTTTGCACCGGCTAACATTAAGCCCCGCCTTAGTAATGGAGGTTGTCAATCAGCCAGCGGCCATTACTAAGGCGGTGATAATGAAGTTTAAAAAGATACAAGCACATAGAAAAAAATATTTTATTGAAATAAAAAAACACAACCCTCATTAACCATTTTATTGAGAATAAAAAAACGCTGTCATTGAAGTCCTCGTATCCGAAGTCCAACAACCGAACCTGTAAAAAAACACAAACACACAAAAATAATCAGTAACACATAAAGAAGCAAAATTATTATTCTTTCCTTTCCTGGGTCCAGCGCTGGAGCCGCAATGTCAGCGAGCTCAGTCCTGTATCTAATCCAATCATGTGTGATACTGTCTGCTGGGCCCTATATCTAATCCAATCATGTGTGATACTGTCTGCTGAGCCACTGTATCTAATCCTATCATGTGTGATACTGCCTTCTGAGCCACTGTATCTAATCCTATCATGTGTGATACTGTCTGCTGAGCCACTGTATCTAATTCTATCATGTGTGATACTGTCTGCTCAGCCACTGTATCTAATCCTATCATGTGTGATACTGTCTGCTCAGCCACTGTATCTAATCCTATCATGTGTGATACTGTCTGCTGAGCCAATGTATCTTATCCTATCCATAGTTTATAGGGTCGTAGTGCTATAGATATGCTATGCTGTCTCCTATACACGCATTCTTTTGGGGGGGACACATATGTATTGGGGCTATTTCCCCTGACATTTTAAGTCCTTAGTGACGCATCTGGCTGCTAGTGCTGCATTGTTGGGTCACTTAGGAGACCCAGCGATGCAGCTGAAAGCTGTGGACCTTCCGCCATGAGAAGTTTGCGGGGGGGGGCCCAATAAGAACTTTTGCATCGGAGCCCATGAGCCTTTAGCTACGCCCCTGCAGTCCAGTCTTGTATTTACCCAGCTCTGTCTTGTATTTCCTCACTCCTAGTTTTTGCATTTGTGTTTGGTCTTCTTTGGTTGTTCAGTTTAATCTGCTCTCATTTGTTTTGTTTTCATTGCCTCTGGTTCCTAATGTTTTCCTGTATTGTGTTAGGGACAATGTTTGTGTAAAGGATCTGCCAGGCACAGCTTCGGGGTTAACTCCCAGAACTAATCAGTCAGCACCTGAGAATACATCCCTGAGACTGACTCCTGCTTCCACCATTCAGGCTGGCTATTTAAGCCTGCACTTCCTGTCCCTCGGTGCTTGTGATTTCTTTCCTTGTGGTTTCCTGGCCCAGCTACAGCTCCTGCTATTTTTGATCCTGCTCCATACAGACCCTGGCTTACCGACTACTCTTCTGCTTTTCGTTTTGTACCTCGTGCACTCCTGGCTTGACTCGGCTCGTTCACCACTCTGGTTGCTCACGGTGTTGCCGTGGGCAACGGCCCCTTTTCCTTGCTTGTGTTCCTTTGTATGTTTGTCGTGTTTGTCGTGCACTTACTGAGCGCAGGGACCGCCGCCCAGTTGTACCCCGTCGCCTAGGGTGGGTCGTTGCAATTAGGCAGGGACAGAGTGGCGGGTAGATTAGGGCTCACTTGTCCGTCTCCCTACCCCCTGCCATTACAGTTTGCAGATTAGGAACTCCATTAGGTATAGTGTTTGGGACAGTGATGGTTAGTGGTGTCTTGTGTAAGGGTCAGTGTTCCGGAAAAAATCCAGGGATACATAGAGGGTGTAATAGAGATGGGGTTAGTTTGATACCATCACTGATAATCTGTTAGCTACCGTCATTCGACTGCTATCATTACCCATGATATGTTTGTTCCATTATCTGTCTGAAATCGTCATCTTGTTACCATCCCTGTCTTCAGTCCGTCAGTTCCTGTCTCTTATATTATTGTTGCCTAGCTAGCATTGTGATTAGAGATGAGTGAATTTCCAGAAATAAGTTTCGGGTCCTATTCGATCAAACCAGCCGTAAGATTCAATTCGGTCCAATTAAATTAGTCACAAATTGAAAGTCCCCCGATTGCCCTGAAAGTCTTGCATGACACTCTGAGGTCTTCTAGAACTGCATCCAACCCCTTTCACTCTCTTAAACACCAAGACAGCATTAGTAATGTCAATATGACAGCAACATAAAGGGTTATTGGTAAGTGGATAATAGCCAGTGTTAACAAACAGCCTTTTTAAAAACACACTGAACTGTTGGATTTTTCATGCTTTTAAATATTATAAAACGGTTAAAAAATGAACCCGTTTTGGTGGCAGATGCCTGAGAGTGCTTATGCACACACGGTTGTATCGGAAGAAGCAATGGATTTTTAAAAAGCGGTCCAAAAAGTATCCCTTTTGAGGAAGATGTTACACAGTCTCTCTTCTCAATGTGCACTGTACGGTTACTCGTCGCTGCTGTTATTATTGACTAAGTTTGATGCAGAACAATATGTTAAATTTGTGTGGCGCAATTAGATATATGCAAAACAATGAGTGAAGCCATGTGTTTGACGTCTGTATCAGAAGGCAGCGCCACGCTATAAGTATAATGGCGCTGTATAAATGTTTGATATAGAACAGTACGCCGATTTTTGGTAGCACTATTAGATATATGCAAAAAATAATTAGTGGCGTCACGTTTCAAAAGGTAGCGGCATGCTATTAGCACCAGGATTAATGTTATTGAAGAAGATTTGTGAATGATGTGATGAAGACTGGTGATTCACAAGTTAATGTAAGAATGTTTACGTTTATTTGTCCATGATATGGACTCACATCTAATAACACATTAAACAAAGGATCGGCAGGGGAAAAAAGAAACTGCCTGATTCCTACGTCTCCTGTTGTTGTGGAGTTGTCTCTTATAAGATTGGCAGGATAAAAAATAAAAAATCTTGAAATTAACAAAAGACTTTAATCTGCAATAATGTACATTTAGTACCATAGGTAAAATACTAGTGTATGAGTATACAAGAAAAATAAAAGATTTTCTGGTTAGGAATCAATGACAATTAACACAATGAACTCTTCTCTGGAGCACAAAGTATTTGACACATTTGCTAGTTTTCTGTTAAATGCAAAATGTACACTTATGGTTGTGTTTCCAGTAAATAAAATAAATAGGGCAATGTACAGGAGATTGCTTTTCAAAGGGAATGCATTTACTCAGTGGCTGACCTTGAAACAACATTACTGGAAATGTGCATAAAAGGCTTCAATGTTGACAAACATTCCCTGTAAATATTGAATTAGTTTTGCATATACTGCGTTGACCAGTTCTGACAGAATTGGCGACTAATGTTTTACGCCTTTGTCTTAATGTTTATTTACTATCCAAGATCAAGGAGAAATATTGAAAAATCTAATGATTATATTAAATATGTTTTACATCCATTGCAGGCAAAGCAGTGATACATTTATAAAAAGTTAAACTATTGTATATATCATTATATAGTCTTAGGGTTACCAATATCTTATTTTTTTTATTCTGGACAATTAATCCAAAACTCAAAGAAGGACAGACAAAAATTTTGAGAACCGAATTTGAATAATTAAGGGTACGTTCAGATGTGGCATAAATTTACAGCTGCAGATTTTGCTGAAAATTTGCGGCAGTTACGCAACGCATCTGCAGCAAAATTTGCATATTTCTATACTAATATGAACACACCAGCAGCATTTACTGTCAACTGTACAATGATGACAATTAGGGCATGGCCAGACGTGGCGTATTTCTGCCGACACTGTCCGCATCAAATACCGCACATAATCTGCGTTGCAGATTCTGTTGCGGCTTTGCCTAAAATGTGCAGGAAATTGATGCGGATTAGCCGTTGCGTATTCAGGTGAAGAGTACTTCCCTTCTCTCTATCAGTGCAGGATAAAGAGAACGGGCAGCCCTTTCCCTAGTAAAAGTAAAGAAATTCTTACTTAACCGGCCGTTGTCTTGGTGTCTCTTTCGACATCCAGCCCGACCTCCCTGGATGACACGGCAGTCCATGTGACCGCTGCAGCCTGTGATTGGCCTGTGATTGGCTGCAGCCGTCACTTGGACTGAAACGTCATCCCGGGAGGCCGGACTGGAGGAAGAAGCAGGGAGTTCTCGGTAAGTATGAACTTCCATTTTTTTTACACGTTGATCAATATTGTGATCGGTAGTCACTGTCCAGGGTGCTGAAACAGTTACTGCCGATCTTTTAACTCTTTCAGCACCCTGGACAGCGACTATCTCCTGACGTTGCCTAGCAATGCTCCCGTAATTACAGGTGCACACATGTAGTCACCTGTAATTACGGGAGCCCCATAGACTTCTATGGGCCTGCCCGTGCCGTAATTACGGCCTGTGATTACTGGTGTTTTTACGTTCGTGTGTATGGGGCCTCAGTCTGGCTATAGACCTAGAATTACATAGTACAAAAATAGGGGAAGTGTTACAAAAAGTTTGCTCACCACAGATCCACTGCGTTTCTGTTGCGTTTCCACTGCGTTTTCATTGCGTTTAATTGATGCAAGTTGGTGTAAATAGATCCAAGTACTGCAGGTGCTCGTAGATATTCCCAAACTGGTCCTGTGTCGACAGCAGGTAATCAAGGCAATAGTGGTGTATAGTGAAGGTATATCCAGCACTCAAAATAAAAGTTGTAAGGTTTATTTGGTCACATTTAAAACAAGGAAGTTAAAACAAAAAATCCCGGGACCACGCTTACGCGTTTCAGACCAGTGGGGTCCTTAATCATAGCTTGATTATATAGTGCTGACTGACTACAGGTCACATGACCAGGACAGCTTTTTATACACTGGGAGTAAATAATGAAAGTTTCTCAACTATATATTATACAAAAAATAAAATGTATTTGCTAAAACCAGAATACCCCTTTAACAGGAAGTCCAGAAAACATGTCAGCACCCATATTTATCGTTTTATCGCACACTTATCTAAAGTTCAAGGCACCTCCAGAAACATATACTTAAATATTTGTGTATCAGCAGCTTTATGAACTTCACATTTATTACCTGCTGCCATTACATTTAGCATTCCGCCATTGGGTGTGGAGAGATGCAGGGAGCACACAGGGCGGTACAGTTACTGAGGCAACTACAGGACGCCCAAAAACACTGGTGCATGGGTCCTATTATTTAAAATAAGACCCCCCTATTTGCCATCGTATGGTTTTTCAACTATGCAAATTTAAACTGGGACAATCAGATTTACGCTTTCATGACTCATTTAGTAGTTTATAAAAATTACAAAGGCAAAGAAGTTTTTGTATATTACAGACTATAAGCAAATTTTCTTCTTGTTGCATCCCTCTGTTTTTAAGGACATACTGTATTTACTTATGTGGCCTATGAGTAATTTTTATTGCAACAGAAGTTTGTCCTTATTGTCAAACATTTCATAATGTGCAATTAAATAAAAATGTATCCCTAATGATGACTAACCAGCCATACCAGCAAAGAGAATATCTTTATTTAAAATCTACAAAAAAAGCAAATAGAAAGAATATCTAAAAAAAGAAGATAATCGAAGTAATATTTAATTTAATCATTTTACAAGTGCTTATTTTCAAGAAATGCTCTTAAATGAAACGAGATTATCTCAATATTCCAGGGGCTATTTACATGTATCTTACTGCCTGATATTCATCTATTGAGGGACATGTGAAGATGCACTTTCTTTTCATATACTCATTAGAAATTCAAAGAATGTCGCTGACGGTTGTGTTATAGCAATTAGTGGAAAGAAAAAGAAAGGCATGTTGCCATAGCAATATCTTTATGATAATCTACAGTATAAACGCTAAATTTAATTTAATACAAGTAGGTATGACTGACACCTAGACACCATAATATTTGTTTTTGTGTAGGCAGTAAGATAATAAAAGGTAACAATATCCTTATATCTGTCTCCTTCAATCAGACTTTCATGGTACAGGATTAATCAGGCAGTTGTTTCACTTGAAATCTTAGTCAACAAGAGAAATGCTGAGTCTTAAATGTCTTAAATATAAAAGGACCACCAAAGTAAAATGCAGTACATTGATCAATGACAACATAATACTTAACATATTTAGTACTCCAGTCTATTGAGATGCCATAAATTAAAAGAACAAAAAAAAAAGAAACATTAATGTGGTAATACATAGGAAGTCTCCTTGTGTCTAGTGGTTGTGAGAGTAAACCTCCCTTCCTTTCATCACTTGATGCAAGTCCCTGGTTATGGATCCGCAGTGATGAAATATTTGTATATATGTATATATATATATATATATATATATATATATATATATATATATGCTGTGTGCAGGGGCGTAACTAGGAAAGATTGGGCCCCATAGCAAACTTTTGTCTGGGCCCCCTCCCTCCACACAGACCACCTTGTAGATAGTGCCCCCTGTAGATTGCGCCACATAGCACCCCCTTAGTAGATAGTGCCACACAGCCCCCCTCTTTTATATAGTGCCACACAGCACCCACTCTTGTATATAGTGCCACACAGCACCCACTCTTGTATATAGTGCTACACAGCCGACCTCTTGTATATAGTGCTACACAGTCCCCCTTTGTATATAGTTTCACACAGCCCTTCTCCCTTGTATATAGTGCCACACCACCCTCCCATGTATATAGTGGCACACAGCCCCCTCCCTTGTATATAGTGCCACACATCCCCGCTCCTTTGTATGTAGTGCCACACGGCCCCCTCCCTTGTATATAGTGCCATATAGCCCCCTCCCTTGTATATAGTGCCACACGGCCCCCTTCCCTTGTATATAGTTCCACCCAGACCCCTGTAGAGAGCGCCACACACAGCCCTCTGTAGATAGCGTCACACACAGCCCTCCTACCCTTGTAAATAGTGCCATACAGCCCCTCCTTAGTATAGTTCCACACAGCCCCCTTGTATATAGTGCCATACAGCCCCCCTTAGTGCCACACAGCCCCCTTGTATATAGTGCCATACGGCCCCCTTCCCTTGTATATAGTTCCACCCAGACCCCTTTAGAGAGCACCACACACAGCCCCCTGTATATAGCGCCACACACAGCCCTCCTCCCCTTGTATATAGTGCATACAGCCCCCTTAGTGCCACACAGCCCCCTTGTATATAGTGCCATACGGCCCCCTTCCCTTGTATATAGTTCCACCCAGACCCCTGTAGAGAGCGCCACACACAGCCCCCTGTATATAGCGCCACACACAGCCCTCCTCCCCTTGTAAATAGTGCCATACAGCCCCTCCTTAGTATAGTTCCACACAGCCCCCCTTGTATATAGTGCCATATAGCCTCCCTTAGTGCCACACATCCCCCTTGTATATAGTGCCATACGGCCCCCTTCCCTTGTATATAGTTCCACCCAGACCCCTTTAGAGAGCGCCACACACAGCCCCCTGTATATAGCGCCACACACAGCCCTCCTCCCCTTGTATATAGTGCCATACAGCCCCCCTTAGTGCCACACAGCCCCCTTGTATATAGTGCCATACGGCCCCCTTCCCTTGTATATAGTTCCACCCAGACCCCTGTAGAGAGCGCCACACACAGCGCCCTGTATATAGCGCCACACACAGCCCTCCTCCCCTTGTAAATAGTGCCATACAGCCCCTCCTTAGTATAGTTCCACACAGCCCCCCTTGTATATAGTGCCATATAGCCTCCCTTAGTGCCACACATCCCCCTTGTATATAGTGCCATACGGCCCCCTTCCCTTGTATATAGTTCCACCCAGACCCCTTTAGAGAGCGCCACACACAGCCCCCTGTATATAGCGCCACACACAGCCCTCCTCCCCTTGTATATAGTGCCATACAGCCCCCCTTAGTGCCACACAGCCCCCTTGTATATAGTGCCATACGGCCCCCTTCCCTTGTATATAGTTCCACCCAGACCCCTGTAGAGAGCGCCACACACAGCGCCCTGTATATAGCGCCACACACAGCCCTCCTCCCCTTGTAAATAGTGCCATACAGCCCCTCCTTAGTATAGTTCCACACAGCCCCCCTTGTATATAGTGCCATATAGCCCCCCTTAGTGCCACACAGCCCCCCTTGTATAAAGTGCCACACAGCCCCCTTGTGTATAGTGCCACACAGCACTCCCTTCTTTGTATATATTGCTAGACAGCAATCCCCCCTTGTATATAGTGATACACAGCCCCCCTTGTATATAGTGATGCACAGCAATCCCCCCTTGTATATAGTGATATAGTGCTACACAGCCCCCCTTGTATATAGTGATACACAGCCCCCCTTGTATATAGTGACACACAGCCCCCCCCCCATGTATATAGTGCTACACAGCAATCCTCCTGTATATTGACACACAGCGGCGCCACCGGGCATGGCAGATGGCACGGACCCCTCATGCCGTGGGCCCCGTAGCAGCCGCTATGGCTGCTACAGCAGTAGTTATGCCACTAGAGACTCCTTAAATCTAAGCCTTTTCTCAAGAATTTTTTCTTTTTATATACAAAGTGACTATAGTGGACACTGGTGCTCAGAAGAACAAGGAGGCGCTTACAGCAGAAATCAATACATCTAAAATAAAAATTGTATTTTAAATCGTTCTAGCCCTCATTGGACTGCATTTGCTTTTTCTCTTTTAATATCCCTGGTTCATATTTTGCTCCAAAAGTGCATTGGGATATCATGAGAGAACTGTCAAGTGTGGCAATTGTCGCTGGGTTACTGTTACCTTTATTCACTTATTATCCATCATTATTATAGCACCAGTACCCATAGGAAACTCCCCCAAGACAATATGATTGATTTGATGCAGATGTTTGGATTGAAACCTATGGCCCTCCAGTGCTACAGGATAGCTGTGCAAAACACTGCTGTGTCTGTGAGGACATACTGGGAATTGTAGGTTTTCACTAGTAGGAAAACCACAGGTTTGAGATCCGTGCTCTAGAACATCAGTTACCAGCCCCGCTCTGTTTTGTGATGTTTGAAATAAACACATATTAGATGACCCATGGATCATGTGAATATCTCCTTAGCTCCATGCATTATGTTACCACAGTAAAGCAAGACATAACCTTTGTAAGCACCATGCACTGATCCTTAACTGTACATCACCTAGTCCTTCTGATTAAACTGGTGCTCATGACATCAGTGGTCTCCACTCTTTATCCTCTGATCAATTTAACAAAAAGCAAATGAAATAACGTTAAGATGGTCGTTCTCTATACTGAAGGACTTTACAAAAGTATTTTTGAAACACAGAAACAAAATAAAAGTAGAGAATTTCAATGTTCTTCTGGAGCCCACAATCTGGTGGACTATACAAGTAGCGTCCCAATTGGGATTTCAAGGGGTTGTTAACTTCACCATCAAGCGCAGTGTTAGGATGTCAATATACCATCTCAAAATGGAGTTCCCCTTTAAAGTAAAGCTGGGATCACACACCCTATTTACGGACGTAATTTGGGAGTTTTAACCTCGAATTACGTCCGAAAATACGGCTCCAATGCGCCGGCAAACATCTGCCCATTCATTTGAATGGGCTTTACGATGTTCTGTGCCGACAGTCATTTTTTTTACGCGCCACTGTCAAATGACGGCGCGTAAAAAAGACGCCCGCATCAAAGAAGTGCCTGTCACTTCTTGAGACGTAATTGGAGCCGTTTTCCATTGACACCATGGAAAAACTGCTCCAATTAGGTCCGTAATGGACGCAGCGAAAAGCGCCTGCACATGCCATTACGTCTGAAATTGCGGAGCTGTTTTCTCCTGAAAACAGCTCCGTGATTTCAGCCATTACGAACGTGTACGTGTGAACATACCCTCAAACTCAAGGGCGTACATAGTCAGACCAAATGTCTGCTATCGGGACTCTGGAGAGAGGGTTCAATTCCAAGTGTGTCTTTTTACCATTTCAATGACAGTGAGAACCGGCGCAGGGATGTGGTCTCCAGAGGTGATGCAAATTTAGCAAACAAGGAAGTGAAAATGTACTCAAATCACGAAAATGGGATTGGAACACCAACAAGTCCTGTCCTGTAATGTGTGGTTAGAAGTGTGGTGATCAGGGGCGTAACTAGGAAAGACTGGGCCCCATAGCAAACTTTTGACTGGGGCACCCCTCCCCTGGGTGTCACACAACCCCCCCCTTGTAGATAGTGCCTTTTTTACAGCCCCCCTGTAGATAACGCCATACAGCCCCCCTGCAGATAACGCCATACAGCCCCCCTGTAGATAACCTCTTACAGCCCCCCTGTAGATAATGCCATACAGCCCCCTTCAGATAACGCCATACAGCCCCCCTGTAGATAACGCCATACAGCCCCCCTGTAGATAACGCCATACAGCCCCCCCTGTAGGTAACGCCATACAGCCCCCCTGTAGGTAACGCCATACAGCCCCCCCTGTAGGTAACGCTATACAGCCCCCCTGTAGGTAACACTATACAGCCCCTCTGTAGGTAACACTATACAGCCCCCCCTGTAGGTAATGCTATACAGCCCCCCCTGTAGGTAACGCTATACAGCCACCCCTGTAGGTAATGCCATACAGCCCCCCTGTAGATAACGCCATACAGCCCCCCTGTAGGTAACGCCATACAACCCCCCCTGTAGGAAACGCCATACAGCGCCCCCCTGTAGATAACGCCATACAGCCCCCCCTGTAGGTAACGCTATACAGCCCCCCTGTAGGTAACGCTATACAGCCCCCCTGTAGGTAACGCCATACAGCCCCACTGTAGGTAACGCTATACAGCCCCCCCTGTAGGTAACGCTATACAGCCCCCCCTGTAGGTAACGCCATACAGACCCCCTGTAGATAACGCCATACAGCCCCCCCTGTAGGTAACGCTATACATCCCCCCCTGTAGGTAACGCCATGCAGCCCCAACCCTCAAAAAAAATGTGACCTACAGTGTGTCCTACAAAATACATGTATCCCCTCTCCACAGGATCTCCACAGGATAAGGGATACATGTGTGATCGCTGGCAGCGATAGGGAGAACGGTGGACTGAAAGTCCCTCGAAGTTCTCCATGACTAACCTCTGACTTCCGGCGTCTGCGCAGCTCAATAAAAATGAAAGGAGCGCTGGTCACGCATGCGCACAAGCGCGACCGGCGCTCCATTCATTTCTACGGAGCTGCCGACACAGACCCCGGAAGTCCGAGGTTCCTCATGGAGAACTTCAGGGGACTTTCAGTCCCCCGTTCTCCCTATCACTGCCAGCGATCACACATGTATCCCCTATCCTGTGGTTAGGGGATACATGTCTTTTGTTTAATGGCAGAGCAGGGAGATACCTCCCTGCTCTGCCGTAGTGTTCAGTGGTGTCGCGCTGTAGCAGCCGTAGCGGCAGCTAGCGGAGCCTCCGGCCATGGTGGGGGCCCATGCCGGCGGGCGACACGGGCCCCCTCATGCCACGGGTCTCGTAGCAGCCGCTACGGCTGCTACAGCGGTAATTACGCCACTGGCTGCTACGTACATGTACGTGGCATGTCGTTAGGGTGTTAAAGGGGTCCTCTGGACATTTCTTATTGATAGGTTATCAATATTAGATTGGCGGGGGTCCATCTCCCGGAACACCCGCCGATCAGCTTTTTTGAAAGGGCCGTAGTACTCGTCGCCTTGGCCTCTTCAGTGTTTACCAGGCACAACGCCATACACATCGGTAGCAGCTGCGCCTGGGATTGCAGCTCAGTCCCGTTCACTTGAATGCGATCCCAGGCACAGTCGCCCCGTGTGTGTATGGCGTTGTGCTTGTTAACTGGGAAAAGTCAGACGAACGCTATGGTCCCATCAATCACGGACCCCCACTGATCTGATATTGATGGTCTATCCTAAGGATGGGCCATCAATATAAAATGCCCAGAGGACCCCTTACTTTAATGTAATGTGTGTGAAGTTTGAAGTTATATAACGTGGCAGAGGGCAGGCATCAGTATATGTGTTAGGGGGAATTCACACTGAGTTTTTCAGCATTTGACGCGGAAAAACGTGTAAAAAAAACCTGACGAAAACGGATGCGTTTTTTCCAGCGAGCGCTAAAACTGCTTACGGGAACAAGCGACTTGCCCCTATCTTCGTGTGTTTACGTCTCTGACCTCCCATTGACAATAAGAGGCAGAGAAATTTGCCCGCGGCGCTCAATGTCCGCAGCCAAAAAACGCAGCAAAAAACACGGCAAACGGCGTGCAGGCATGTGAAAATCTGCCTCAAAATTACAGAAGGAATTTTGAGGCAGATTTTTCTGCCTGCAAAAAACTCTGTGTGAACAGGACCTTAAAGGCTTCAGTATAGGTGTTAGGCTGGGTTCACACGACCTATTTTCTGGCGTAAACGAGGCGTATTATGCCTCGTTTTACGCCTGAAAATAGGGCTACAATACGTCGGCAAACATCTGCCCATTCATTTGAATGGGTTTGCCGATGTATTGTGCAGACGACCTGTAATATACGCGTCGTTGTTTGACAGCTGTCAAACGACGACGCGTAAATTGCCTCGGCAAAGAAGTGCAGGGCACTTCTTTGCCACGTAATTTGAGCTGTTCTTCATTGAACTCAATGAAGCACAGCTCAAGATTTACGAGCGTCACAGACGGCTCGCAAAATACGAGGAGGAGCATTTACGTGTGAAACGAGGCAGCTATTAACAGTCTGTCTGTTGACACGTAAATGCCTCTCATCGTGTGAACATACCCTTAGGGGGAGTTCACACTGAGTTTTTTGACGCGGAAACCATGGCAAAAAACGTCCGAAAGTGCCTCCCATTGAAATCCATGACATTTTTCCTGCGAGCAGTAAAAAATGCCTGCGGGAAAAAGAAGCGTAAGGCTATGTTCACACGGAGTATTTTGCAGGAGGAATATCTGCCTCAAAATTCCGTTTTGAAGTTTGAGGTAGATGTTCCTCTCCCTGCACGCCGATTTTCGCTGCGTTTTTCGCCCGCGGCCATTGAGCACCGCGGGCATAAAACACCGCGAAATACGCTTTCTCTGCCTCCCATTGAAGTCAATGGGAGGTCAGAGGCGTAAACGCCCGAAGATAGGGCATGTTGCTTCTTTTTCCCGCGAGGCAGTTTTACTGCTCGCGGGAAAAAGACGCCGATGCCTCCTATTGAAATTAATGGGAGGCATTTTCGGGCCGTTTTTGACGAGTTTTGCGACGCAGTTTCCGCGTCAAAAAACTCGTCAAAATACTACGTGTGAACATAGCCTAATGCCCTTTCTTCGGGCGTTTCTGTCTCCGACTTCCCATTGACAACAATGGCAGGCAGAAAATGCGTTTTTTGCTGCGTTTTTCTGCCCACGGCCCGATGGCCGAAAAACTTCACAAAAAACGCGACGAAAAACGCGGGAAGTGTTCAAAATATGCCTTAAAATTCCGGAAGGAATTATGAGGCAGATTTTTGTACCTAAAAACGTTTCCCTTCTCCCATGAAGTTTTTAACTTCATGTACCTGTCCTCTGCGGTCTGCACGCCCTCCACCCGTCCTGTGAGATACCTAGTACTCCGGCAGTCCTGACTGTACTGTCCTCCGCCCGAAGTATCGCGTCGTTCGTTCTCTTTACCTCCGCCCCCTGTCCTCTCCCCTGTCCTCTCCCCTGCCTGGGCGCTCCTCCTACCACCTATCGCCGTCCTATTCAACTGTGTGGCAGACTATCAGTGCACAGTGCAGCAGCTATCACCCGGCCCCCGGACCCCCCCCCCACAGCTATCACCCGGCCCCCGGACCCCCCCCGCGGCTATCACTGGGCCTCCCCCCCCCCCCCGAATGCCTAGTGTTACATTAGTGATGCTACTATTAGGCATAATGTAATGTGCCTGTCAGGGTGACACGGGCTCCCCATGCCACGGGCCCCGTAGCAGCTGCTACGGCTGCTACTGTGGTAGTTACGCCACTGGCTGTGTGCACAATTATTAGGCAAGTGAGTATTTTGACGATATCATTTTTATGCATATTTTCCAACTCCAAGTTGTATAAACATGACTGCTTATAGGATGAAGCATATCAGGTGATGTGTATTTGTGTAATGAGGGACGGTTTGGCCTAAGGAGATCAAGACCCTAGGCAGCTTGTTTTCCTCTGGTAAAATGGGCAAAAAAAAAGATTTAACGGATTCTGAAAAGTCAAAAATTGTTAAAAGTCTTTGAGAAGGAAGCAGCACTCTTGAAATTGCTAAGCTATTGGGTTGTGATCACATAACAATCAAACGTTTTGTTGCAAATAGTCAACAGGTTCGCAAGAAACGTGTTGGAGAGAAAAAAAGCAAATTAACTGCCAAAGATTTGAGAAGAATCAAACGTGAAGCGACCAGGAACCCATCATCCTCCAGTGCTTTATATTCTAGAAGTGCAACCTCCCTGGAGTGCCCAGAAGTACAAAGCGTTCAGTGCTCAGTAACATGGCCAAGGTAAGGAAGCCTGAAACCCGACCAACACTGAACAAGACACATAAGTTGAATAGTCAAGACTGGGCCAAGAAATAACTGAAGACAGATTTTTCAAAGGTTTTATGGATTGTTGAGATGAGAATGACTCTTGACGGACCAGATGGATAGGCCCGTGGCTGGATTAGTACCGGGCACAGAGCTCCACTTCGACTCCATCAAGGTGGAGGTGGGGTACTGCTATGGGCTGGTATTATTAAAGATGAGCTGGTTGGACCTTTTCGTGTTGAAGATGGATTAAAATTCAACTCCCAAACCTACTGACAGTTTTTAGAAGACACTTTCATCAAGCAGTGGTACAGGAAAAAGTCTGCATCTTTCAAGAAAATCATGATTTTTATGCAGGACAATGCTCCATCACATGCATCAAAGTACTCCACTGCATGGTTAGCCAGTAAAGGCCTAAAAGATGAAAGAATAAGGACATTGCCCCTTTCTTCACCTGACCTAAGCCCTACTGAGATCTTGTGGGCCCTTCTTAAACGGCAGATTTACGGTGAAGGAAAACCAGAAACCTCTCTGAACAGTGTCTGGGAGACTGTGGTTGCTGCTGCACAAAAAGTTGATTGTCTTGCTCGACCTGTACATCATAGTGGGTGAAGAGTAATATGGAGTGGTCTCAGGAGCTGGCCGTTTAACTGACCAGATGTTGACCATTGCATCTAAGCCTTTAGACAGAGGCCATCGACAACCCCGCGATGCATTTGCAGGTTGTCCGTGCGTTGTCATGGCATCCGGAGGCCTATTAAAGACCCCCAGGTTTGTCATATTCGTCATGAACTGTTAAAAGTACAATACACTGCAATACATGTATTGCAGTGTATTGTGCCAGGGATCACATGTTCAATACCCCTAGTGGGATTTTAATTTTTTCCTGTTCTCCTATTTTTTTCATAAAACAGGAAACATAAAAAAATGATTGGTATTAAATTACAAATTACAAACTAAAAACCGTTCTCCTATTTTTTTCATAAAACAAGAAACATACAAACATGATTGGTATCGCTGCATCTGTTAAAGTTTGAACTATCACAATAAATTTCTGTTTTTTAGTCACCTTGCCTCCCAAAAAATTGGTATAAAAAGTGATTAAAAAGTCGTATGTAGTCCATGGTAACATTAAAAACTACAACTCGACCTCCAAAAAAACAAACCCTCCAACAGCTCCATCAACGGTAAAAAAATACAAAGTTATGAATAGCAGAATATGGCGATTTTTTTTTAATTTTTTTATCTTGAAATGTTTATTACCTAATGCTGACCTTATTCACCTGTTATGGAAATGTCCAAGGTTGCACAGATACTGGATGGAGGTACTGATATAAACTGGAAACGTCTTTGTCCGGGAGACTTTTGATGATCTATTGTTGTGCTTCTTAGGAGATTTGGAATTGCTTAGTAACGGATTCCAACTAAGACATCTTAAATTGCTTTTGCAATTGTATTTTTTGGCTCAATTGATTTTTTTGGCAGTGTAAATTTAACTCCTTTTTTTCGGTTTTCTCTTATTTCTACCTGCTCCTCATGCATTTGGGTTTGTGGGATGGTTAATTTATGTCTTTGTTAGGGTTTGTTCACACACAGTGTTTTCAAGCGTTTTTTGAGGCGTAAACGCATCGAAAAATGATAGAAAAAATGGAAGCTGAATGCCTCCAAACATCTGCCCACTGATTTCAATGGGAAAAACAGCATTTAGTTCAGACGGGGAGTTTTTTTACACGGCCGTTTGAAAAAACAGTGCGTAACATAGCGTCCTGTAAAAAGTACATGTCGCTTCTTGAGCCATCTCTGGAACCATTTTTCATTGTTTCAACAGTTTTTCACCGGAGTAAAGGACACATCTAGCCATTGGGGAGGTCTTTAAACAGACTATATGATTAACAAGCTCTGGCAGTAAAATATAGAGAGTAAACCTCAGCTATAATGGGACGCCGGCTGACATCACTGATTGCTGCATTTTTTTTTACCTGGAGAGTTGCCCAATCCATTTCAATTCACTTTTATTAATGATATATTTAATAATTTTGTTGCTAATATTTTACCAGTGCTACACAAACATTTTGGACTCACCATGACGTTCTGAAGTTCTACATATCTATACTTCACTATATCCATAAACCTCATATCTCCCATACTTGCATGGTTTTGCCAAGCTGTCCAATAGAGTTTAAAGTTTAAAACAATCCTTAGCCTTAGGCCTCATTTACACGAGCGTGTGCGTTTTGCGCGCGCAAAAAACGCTGCGTTTTGCGCGCGCAAAAGGCACTTGGCAGCTCCGTGTGTCATCCGTGTATGATGCGCGGCTGCGTGATTTTCGCGCAGCCGCCATCATAGAGATGAGGCTAGTCGACGGCCGTCACTGTCCAAGGTGCTGAAAGAGCTAACTGATCGGCAGTAACTCTTTCAGCACCCTCGACAGTGAATGCCGAACACAATATACACCAACCTGTGAATAAAAAAAGACTTTCATACTTACCAAGAACTTCCTGCTTCCCCCAGTCCGGGCTCCCGGCCGTTGCCTTGGTGACGTGTCCCTCTCTTGTCATCCGGCCCCACCTCCCAGGATGACGCCGCAGTCCATGAGACCGCTGCAGCCTGTGATTGGCTGCAGCCTGTGCTTGGCCTGTGATTGGCTGCAGCTGTCACTTTGACTGAACTGTCATCCCGGGAGGTCGGACCGGAGTTATCGGTAAGTCAGAACGTCTTTTTTTTTTTACAGGTTCATGGATTTTCGGAGCGGAAGTCACTGTCCATGGTGATGAACCAGTTTAACGCTTTCAGCACCGTGGACAGTGACTGTCTCCTGACGTCGCGTACCCGAACATTTTTTACCGGTTTCGGTCAAAACGAGTTTGGCCGAACCCGGTGAAGTTCGGTGCGCTCATCTCGAATTTGACACTCCGTTTTGATGTTTGTAAACAGAAAAGCACGTGGTGCTTTTCTGTTTACATTCAGGAGTTTGACAGCTCTTGCGCGAATCACGCAGTTCGCACGGAAGTGCTTCCGTGCGGCATGCGTGGTTTTCACGCACCCATTGACTTCAATGGGTGCGTGAGTGCGCGAAAAACGCACGATTATAGAACATGTCGTGAGTTTTTTTCTGCGCACACGCGCTGAGCGCAATTCACGCATCGTCTAAACTGCCCCATTGACTAATATAGGTGCGTACGACATGCGTGCAAAGCACGCGCGTCGCACGCGCGTATATTACGTTCGTGTAAATGAGGCCTTAAAGTCAGTGCCTACCAATCTTTTAACAGCATGTTTTTTTTTAGGTCCAACATTCTTTGCTGAATACCTTTGTAAGCTATATTTATGGGGGTTGGAGTTCTGTTTTTTTCTGATACAGAGCTCCAACTTGCTACAAGCTGAAGGGAAGGACCTCCAAGGTTGTATTCTCAGGAATACTGCCTGTGCCATGCGCATCACAGGAAAGACAGCGGGAGCTCAGGGAGTTAAATGCATGGCTTAAGTCTTGGTGTAGAGGAGAAGGCTTTGGGTTCCTAGAGCACTGGGCTGACTTTTCATTGGGGTACAAACTGTATTCTGCAGATGATTTGCCCCTAAATGGAAGGGGGTCCGCTGTGCTGGGGGAGAGAATTCTAGCTGGGGTGGTGGAGTATTTAAACTAGGGCTGAGGAGGGAGGTCAATGTAGAAAATAAAGGGGTAGTCAGGTTAGAGAGGGGTAAGACTTTATTGGTGGGGGGAGAAATATACTGTGGGGAGAGGACTAGACAACAGGATAAGGAGATCGTTTTGTTACAAAACAGCAGTGAAAATAAAAATGCCCAAATAATGTCAAATAATCACATTTCTGATACTGAAAGTGAAAAACTGAAAGGCAAGTTAAAGTGTATGTTCACAAATGCCAGAAGTCTAGCAAGCAAAATGGGGGAGCTGGAGGCCTTGATATAGTGGAAAATATAGATATAGTTGGTGTTGCTGAAACATGGCTAGACTCTTCACATGACTGGGCTGTAAATCTACAAGGTTTTACACTTTTTCGGAAAGACAGGACAAATAGGAAAGGCGGTGGTGTATGTCTGTATGTGAGAAATGATATGAAGGCAAGTGTGAAAGAGACAATAGTGAGTGAAGATTGTGAGGAGGTTGAAACCTTGTGGGTGGAATTACAAAGGGAGGTAAACACTGAAAAAATTACTTTTGGTGTAATCTATAGACCCCCCAATATAACTGAGAGGTCAGCTATATAAACAGATGGAGCGGGCTGCACAGGCTGGTACTGTAGTGATAATGGGAGATTTTAATTACCGGGATATTAATTGGTGTCATGATTCGGATTCAACTGCAAAGGGGAGACATTTCCTCAACCTGTTGCAGGAAAATTTTATGGGCCAGTTTGTGGAAGACCCGACTAGAGGTGAAGTGCTGTTGGATCTGGTCATTTCTAATAATGCAGAGCTTGTTGGGAATGTCAATGTTTGTGAAAACCTCGGTAACAGTGATCACAATATAGTTACATTTTACCTATATTATAAAAAACAAACACCGGCTGGAAGGGCAAAAAGACTTAATTTTAAGAAGGCCAATTTCCCCAGGATGAGGGCTGCAATTCAGGATATAGACTGGGAAGAACTAATGTCAAATAATGGTACAGATGATAAATGGGAGATTTTCAAATCCACTTTGGGTAATTATAGTACAAAATTTATTCCTATAGGTAACAAGTATAAACGACTAAAATTAAACCCCACATGGCTTACACCTTTTGTATAAAGGGCAATACATGGCAAAAAAAGGGAATTTGAAAAATAAAAATCTGAGGGTACAGCTGTAGCCTTTTTAAATTATAAAAAAGGGAAATAAAATCTGTAAAAATGTAATAAAATTAGCAAAAATACAAAATGAAAGGCAAGTGGCCAAGGATAGTAAAACAAATCCCCAAAAATTCTTCAAGTATATAAATGCAAAAAAGCCAAGGTCTGAACATGTAGGACCCTTAAATAGGGGTAATGGGGAGTTGGTCACAGGAGATCAAGAGAAGGCAGAGTTACTAAATGGGTTCTTTAGCTCTGTATATACAGCAGAAGAAAGAGCAGCTGACATAGCTGGTGCCAGCGCGGTTAATATATCAGTTGATTTACTGAATTGGATGAATGTAGATATGGTCCAAGCTAAATTAAATAAAATGTGCACAAGGCCTCAGGACCAGATGGGTTACACCCTAGAGTTCTTAAAGAGCTTAGTTCAGTTATTTCAGTCCCCCTCTTCATAATATTCAGAGTTTCTCTAGTGACTGGTATAGTGCCAAGGGACTGGTGCGGGGCAAATGTGGTGCCTATTTTGAAAAAGTGCTCTAGGTCTTCCCCAGGTAATTATAGACCAGTAAGCTTAACCCCTTCACGACCAGCCCACGTAGATTAACGGGCTGCAGTGCTGGTCCTTTATCCTGCAGCCCATTAATCTACGTGGTGTCAGAACAGAGTGCACAGAGCTCACCCTAGTCCCTAAATCTCTCAGCACACGCTGCTACTAGCAGCCTTAGTGCTGAAAGAAGACATCAGGACCGGATTGATGTCAGTCCCGATGACGTGATCACCATGATAAAACCTATGTGTTCAGAGCAAAGTTTGTTGCAGCAACAAACTTTCATGCTGTTAGTTACAATGTTTCTCCTCCCTCCCTGTCAGATCGCTCTGAGACAGTGAGAGAGAAGAAGCTGTGCAGAGCAGTTGCTGTGTGTCATGCATAAAGACACACCAACTGTGAAAACCACATAGATAGTTTAGTGTAGCCAGCTAGTTATAGTTTAGGTACTCTGTTAGGTAGATAGTTTAGATAGTACTCAGATTAGGGCAATTAATTAGTATAATAATAATCAATTAGGGCTTATAATAAATGTATATATATATATCTATAAAATCATATACAGTCCAAATACAGATGAACACAGCACTCCACAAATCCAGAAAATCAGGCCATGTGCTCGTCAACAGGGGATGAATCAATTCCCCACTTTAGATAGAGAAAATCATAGAGCGCAGTAACAGCACCAGGACTTCAAGATAGATGAAAACAGGGTGGATTTATTCACCTCAAGACAGCGACATTTCGGTTCAACAGGTTCCTGGTGAACCGAAACGTCGCTGTCTAGAGGTGAATAAATCCACCCTGTTTTCATCTATCTTTAAGTCCTAGTGCCGTTACTGCGCTCTAGTGTTTTCTCTATAAAATCATATAGATATATATTTATATACTGTGTGTGTGTGTGTGTGTGTGTATGTGTAAATATATATATATATATATATATATATATATACACATACATACATATATACACATATATGTGTACGCACACACACACACACACACACACACACACACACACACACACACACACGTACACAGCACCAGAACCAAGCTCAGTACATATATACAGCACCAGTACAAATAAAGCTTAGTACAGAGATAATTTGCAAATTTAGTTTAACCTCTGCCATATAAGTTTGTACGGCATAAGCCTACAGCTCCCAGTATAGCCAGAACGATGGTAACGATATGCTGGGAGTTGCTGTTTCACAAAAAAGAACGATACACACATCATCTCTCTGCAGAGCAGATCATACAGTGACTACAGTACTGAGCAGTCACAGGGAGAATAAACATTTACATTTAGTGACTCACCGCTGACGACTTCAGAATGTAGTCGTTCTCTTCACTTTTTCATCTGATCCAGAACTCTATGATGCCTCCTGGTCATGACCCATTTCTGCGGAAATGGGTAAATTTGCTGCTCAGATGTCTTCAGAAGCTCACTTTTTCAACATTTCTGTAAAAACGAAGAGCAAATTCTTATGGTACCACACTCTATGCCCCCAAATATAATAGTATCATACACTGTGTCCCTGAATCTAATAGTATCAGACACTGTGCCCCTGAATAAAATTGTGTCAAACACTGTAAAATAATTCACCACACGGTGCCCCCTGTAGATAGTGCCCCTCATAGAGCCCTCTGTAGATAGTGCTCCCAGTAAAGCCCTCTATAGATAGTTCTCCCCATAGAGCCCTCTGTAGGTAGTAGCGTTCCCTGCAGACAGTGCCCCCTGTAGCGTTCCCTGTAGACAGTGCCCCCTGTGGCATTCACTGTAGCATTCCCTGTATAGTGCCCCCTGTAGATAGGCCCCCCTGAGGCGTTCCCTGTGGATAGAGCCCCCTGTGGCGTTCCCTGTAGATAGAGCCCCTTGTGCCCGTCCTTGTAGATAGAGCCCCTTGTGGCATTCCCTGTAGATGGGGGCCTATCTACAGGGAACGCCACATGGGGCCCTATCTACAGGAAATGCCACATGGGGCCCTATCTACAGGGAACACCACATGGGGCCCTATCTACAGGGAACACCACGTGGGGCCCTATCTACAGGGAACGCCACATGGGGCCCTATGTGGCGCTACCTGTAGATAGGGCCCCCTGTGGTATACCCTGTAGATAAGGGCCACCTGAGGCATTCCCTGTAGATAAGGGCCCCTATATAGGGGACATACTAAAAAGAATGAAGAAAAAGAATGAACAATATTAGTAATGGGCGAAAATATAAAAAAAGATATGAGTTTATGTTTCGAAAACATTGAATGAACAGATTTTCTTTGTAGACAGAGAAAATAAAAACATATTCCATAGAAACAGATGTGTTCAAATGTTTACTGTGCTTGATAGACCTGGAATGAACAGGATATAAGGGCAGTTTATAAGGGAATGAACACATATTCCATAGAAACAGATGTGCAATTATTTTCCTGTGCTTGATAGACCTAGAATAAACAGGATATATGTGCAGTTTAGAAGGGAATGAACACATATTCCATAGAAACAGATGCGTAATTATTTTCCTGTGCTTGATAGACCTAGAATAAACAGGATATATGTGCAGTTTAGAAGGGAATGAACACATTCCCTTATAAACTGCACAAATATCCTGTTCATTCCAGGTCTATCAAGCACAGGAAAATAATTACACATCTGTTTCTATGGAATGTGTTCATTCCACTATAAACTACACATATATCCTGTTCATTCCAGGTCTATCAAGCATAGGAAAATAATTACTATCAAGCACAGTAATTTCCAAAGTCGTCTGTAGTTAATGAGGAAATAAACACAAATTCCATATAAACAAAGAATATCTGTTCATGCCATGTCTACCAAACATACAAAATTAATTATGCCCTTTTTTATATTTTCTTCCCATTAGTAAAAATGTTAATTATTTTTCTTCATTCTTTTTAGTATGTCCCCCTATATAGTCTTCTGTAGTTCTCAATCCCTGTAAAGTCCCCTATGTAGTGCCCTATAGTGGCCACAGTAGAAGGAAAAAAACAAACAAACACATTTTCTTATATGTCCCATTGCTGCGCCATCCTCCAGCGATGTCAGTCCTCCTCCATCGGAACGATGCAGCGGAGAGATGACGTCATCGCCATCGCTCAGACTGCATCATCACTAAAGCGCCGAATAGCGAGAAATCGTGTACCTCACCAGGGTAGCGCTAGTCAACTCAATTGTATCCGCGTCCTAAGGACGTGGATACAATTGAGTGCAGAGGACCGGTTCCGGCTTCCCGCTTCTGCGAACCGGCTGTCATTTAAACAACCGGTTCGGGAGAACCGGCCGGATCTCACCCTTGCCTTTAGGGCACATTCAGACATGGCGAAAATGTACTGCTGCAAATTCGCATATTTGACAGTTTATTCAGACATGGCGGATTTTGCAGCGGATTTGCCTCAGATTTCAGTCTTTGCATTGCAAAAGCTGAAATCCACTGCAGCAGACCGTGCATACTGCGGACAGGGCCGGCCTTAGGTTGGATGGCACCCTGTGTGGGATTCTCTATTGCTGCCCCCCCCACAAAACAAAAAAAATAACTATGTATATATATATATATATATATATATATATAGACACGCACATACTGGAACATATATACTATACATACATACATACGTACATAGTCAATGGGTGCGTGAAAACAACGCAGGGCACACGGAAGCAGCTCCGTATGCACAGCTTTTTTCACGCAACACTTGTTAAGTCTATGTAAATGAGTTGAGCAGACTAGACAAAACAACTACAAACCAGGAAGTGGCTTTTCACTTTGTGAGCACATGCGCACAGTTTCAACTGACATCTGCAGCAATGCCACGTGCGTGCGATGTGGAAAAAATTATATGCTTGGTCCATGACAGACCCCAGTTGTGGAACACGAACGCAGAGGCCTACCACGACCGCACGGGCAAGGAGGTAGCCTGGGATGAGGTCGCGCATAGCCTATTTGGCCAGGAGTGGGATAAAAGTACCACAAGAGACCGCAAAAGCATAGGTAAGCGCTGATCTCAATTGATGCTAATGCAATCGGCCATGCTGTAGTGTATATCCTTGTGTTTCACATGTTCTGTACTGTGCTTGGTCGCGGGTGTGGCACTGCATCATTTATAGGCCAGTGTTTAATGTGTGGTTGTGTTTTAAGTATAGCAATGTTTGGGACAAGTGAAGTTGTCCGTAAGGTCACATGGTCTCATTTTGTTGTCTGTCTCCTGTTCCTATGTCCAGTTGATGATGTTAAAACACGGTGGAGGAGCTGTCGGGATCAGTTCAGGAGGGAATATGGAAACCGAGGGCGAAGTGGGGATGGGGCGTCCAAAAAACGCCCGCATATATATATATGAAACAGCTGATGTTTCTCAAGGACATTATGGAGATTCAACCGTAAGTACTGACAGTACATTGATGACATGTGTGTGTTCACTGCATTGCCTGTATAAAAAGCTGTATGGCCCTTGTGGACATGGTCAAAGGAGTAACGCTAAATGTTTCTGGCAGATGCAGTGATAATCTCAATGACACCGAGGAGGAGGCTGGCCATGTGGAGTCGCAGCAGGTCACGGAACAACATCCCGCCCGTGCTGCCCTTGACCCCCGACCGCACGCTAACACAAGCAGGCACCCAGTTAAGCAGCAAACCCCAGCTGCCACCGGGCCAGGACAATCCCCGGACGCCACCAGCCAGACGCCGGCGCACCCAGGTTGCCCCAGCAGGTGCCAACGTGGATTCCAGAGTCCTGGAGTACCTTAGGCGCTGTGCGGAGGAGGATGGATGTGACGCTTTTGGCCGTACCATAGCGCCACTACTTCGGCGAGTACCGGACTACCGGATGGCACGCGTCCAAGGGGCCATCCTTGCTATCATTGACTCTGCCACTCCTCCGAACAATCCACGGCAATGCTTCCAGGTAGTAGAGCAATGGCGTGGATTGCCTGAAGATTGCCTGACCTCTACTGCTCCTCTCCCTTCCCAGCCTGCTCACACCTTTCCACGGCCACAGTACCAACGGCCGATGGTGAGCGTAATGTCACCAGGTCATGTGGTGCCTCGCGAGCGCCCTTTCCCCCCCCTACGTCAGACCCCAGCCGCCCTTTGTCCAGGGCCCCCCGGCAGGGCTCAAACCTCAGTATCAGCACCACTATGCTGTTGAGGAATATCCTCAGCAGGCCCAGGGACAGTATAGTGGTGCTGAAATGCAGAGCCAACAGTCTCCCTCACACAGGTATCAAGATTTATAGAAGTGTGTAGGCCGATGACGGCTGTTTCTATATGGTGATGTAAACATGGAAGTCCCAGTTTGTTTATGTAGCATCATGTTGGTGCGTTGTATATGTTTTTATGGCTGCTGGTTGCTGGTCACAGTTTACTTTTGAAATAACAGATTAAATGGTTATGCTGTTTGCAAGTAAGATTATATGTGTTTGGCTCCATTTATGTGTTGGAACCCAGGTTCCCACAAACATTCTTTTATGTAATGTTCACAAATTAGGCCGGTGGAGCAAGAGTGTAGCATGCCATGATTGAGGTATTAGTTTGTCTTTGGTGGTTTACCTCCATTCCTCATATTGCCCTCGCCTGCATTGCAGTCGTGTGAGAAATGGGGAACAAATGATTTTTGTCATGGAATTAGTGACAAAGGGCTAAGGCAACCGGCCTCCCAAGCTAATTCGTCTAGAGGAGATTTAACGTAAAAAGGAAAACCACCAAAGATGTAAGCTCGCAACCCACGTCAATGGTCCTCATGTCTTGCGAGTGCAGAATCAAAATATCCCCTCCCCAAAGAAGAACAAAAGTCACACAAAAACGCTACTGTGGCCCACTAATCTCAACTAGGACAGCCCTCACAGAACATCCTCCTGCCATGGCACAGCTCCATCCGGGCTGTCAAAATATTGTGCAAATATGTCGCGTACTCGTATTCCCGATGTTTGCGCCCTTCCAAGTGGAATTGGCAGTGGAATGGTTGTTGAGGAAACATTTTCCCGAATATATTCGGCATCACAACCACCATCATGTATGCGACAAAAATTATGAAGCACGACACACGCTTGTATGACCCGGGTGACATTTTGCGGCGTCAGTTGCATGGTGGTGAGGAAAACACGCCATTTGGAGGACATTATGCCAAATGCACATTCCACACCTCGGCGTGCTCTGCTAAGCCGGTAATTGAATATGCGCCGGCGGTCGTCCAAGCCTCTTCGAGCAAATGGGCGCATGACTTGACTTGTGAGTCCGAAACTCTCATCTGCCACGATCACATAAGGGACTGGTGGTCCTCGCGAGCCAGGCAGGTGGGTCGGCACCGGCACCGAGAGCAGATTGCACATCAGACGATGGCCCATCTGGGATGTACGAAAGATGCGGGCATCAGCTGAGCTTCCATAGGACCCTATATGTACAATGGTAAAACAATAATTGCTGTCGGACAGGGCAATCAAGACGATTGAAAAATACTGTTTGTAGTTATAGAATCGGGATCCGGAGTGGGGGGGCTTCTTGACCCGAATATGCTTCCCGTCTAGGGCACCAATACAATTAGGAAATTGGGTGGTGGTGAGAAAGTCTGATGCAATGGAAAGCCAGTGGTCTGTCGTCGGCTGCGGCATCACTGTGGCCTTCAATTGCAGTCACAACACAACACAGGTGCCTGTGACAATGGCCGAAATTGTGCTCACTCCAAGAAGGAATTCGAAATGTAACGAATGATAGCTGTTTCCGGTAGCTAGAAATCTACATGGGCGAGATGCAAAAACACACAACACAAATAAGCATGCTTGAGGACATGACAACCACACACCAGCCTGTAAGCAGCAATAGTTTTAAACACACATACCTTGACGTCACTAGGAGTCGCTCCTCGGGGGAAATGCAGCGCCGCATATTGGTGTCCGTGTAGGTTATGCCTGCGCGAATCTGCTCCAGTAGAAGATCAAAAGTCAACACAGACATGCGGCAAAACGATCGAAATTTCTCAGGGTGGCTGCGAAGGTCCTCATATAGAGTATGAAAATGGCCTTTGGAGCTGCGCTGGGCCACAAGTGGATGAACCCAAATCCTCCCTCTTCTACGGGTTCCCTCCTCAAGCATGGGTCGGCCTTCACCAAATCTCCTAGAAACCATCCATGCTAGCAGCACACGGCCCAGCGGAGTCAAGGGCATATTGTAGTTTTTTTACCTGTAAAACCACCCAAATACAACAAACACGGACCAAAGTGTGAGGTAACGTGAAATCTGGATGCGAACATGTGCTCACAGCAAGCAGGTGTTGGAGAAGGTGTCTTTTTGTAGGCTGCCCTCTCCATTACTCCACCCTCCGTTGTTTTGACGCGCGTAAAAAAACGCATGCCATACGCGCGTTAAATACGCTATCACGCTGCCCAAACGGATGCCACACGCAACTTCAACGCAACCGAAACGGCGCGTTTTTCACGCGCGCAAAAACGCCACGTTCGTGTGAATCCAGCCTAACAGTGATAACTCTCTGAGTACAGATAATGTAGTAGTGTTACCTGCAATCCTATGTAACATCACACATAACACACAGTGGAACATGCAATATTGTTGGAATGCACATCCGCCATACATACACGGATAGTGTTAAGAGGTTAAAGGGATAGTCCGGGTTTAAACTTTTTATGTTGCAGTAGGAGAGGAGGGCTTCAAATAAAAAAGCAGCCCATACTTACCAGGGCCAGCTTCAGCACCCGGCGAACCCAGGCGAGTGGCGGGGCCCACTACCCTTGGGGGGCCCACTCGGCCGCCGGGTGCTGATGCTGCCGTCATCACGGCATCACTGTCCATATATGGACAGTGATGTCAGGAGCAGAGCAGGAGTCCCGGGGCAGAGTGCTAGTAGTTCTCTGCCGGGGACTTTGGCTCTGGGGCTGCCTCGGAAAACACTGTCCATACATGGACAGTGACGTGAGGGGCTGCTCCTGAAGCGGAATCCCCACCCAGAGTGTCGGCAATGCTCTGGCTGGGGATTCCACTCCTAGAGGGAACACCAAAAGCTGCAACTACCAAGGAGGGGGGTTGTGTGGAACTACCAGAGAGGGGGGCTGTGTGGAACTACCAGGGAGGGGGGGCTGTGTGGAACTACCAGGGAGGGGGGCTGTGTGACACTACCAGGGAGGAGGGGGCTGTGTGACACTACTAGGGAGGAGGGGGACTGTGTGGCACTACCTGAGAGATGGGGGCTGTGTGGGACTACCTGGGAGAGGGGGCTGTGTGGCACTACCTGGGAGAGGGGGCTGTGTCGCACTACCTGGGAGAGGGGGATGTGTGGCACTACCTGGGAGAGGGGGCTGTGTGGCACTATCTACGGAGGTTGCTAAACTTATGGGGGTACAAACTGGGGGCCTAACTTCTCTATGGGGGCATAAACAGGGCCTAACGTCTATATGGGGGCACAAAGTTAAATTTTCTGCCATTTTACTGCCGCCGTGAGTTCCCCCACAAAGGGGCCTACTAAGACTTGCGTCGCCCAAGGGCCCACATAAACCTGCAGCCAGCCCTGATACTTACCTCTCTACTCCCAGACGTTCCTGTGCTGGGGGCTTCTGTCATCTCTGTTCTGTGTGTACACCAAGTGACTGCAGCGGTGACATCATGTCGACAGTACATCACCACCGCAGCTAATTACTGGTCTCAGCTGAACACTGCTGAGGCTATTAATAGGCTGCAGCGATGGTGTACGGTCAACATGATGTCACCGCTATATACAAACAGAGAACGGATCTGACGGGAGCCCCCAGCGCAGGAACGTCTGGGAGGAGAGAGGTAAGTATTAGTTTTTTATTTTTATTTTAACTCCTCCTGCTGCTTCAACAAAATGTTTAGTTTGTATTCCGGACAACCACATCAAAGGCTATGCACACCTATGAAATCGTTTTGTTTTTTTAAATAATCTGTGTGTTTTGTGCAACTTTCTAAATAAATACTTATTAAAAACTATTTTTACTTTTTGAGATACAGCTGCTTTGTATTCTGTATACAGAGCAGCTGTATTTAGCGCTGAGACCTGAATCTGTCAGGCCAGCGGGACTGACGGGTTCAGTGTCAGCAGGTCCTGTGTCTCTGACACGCAGGATCCACCGGTTATCGATCACATCTAAGTTATGAACCGTCGAAATGCAGGATCCGCTGACACTGAACCCGTCAGTCCCACTGACCTGACGGACTCAGGTCTCAGCGCTAGACACGGCTGCTCTGTATACAGAATAAAAAACAGCTGTATCTCAAAAAGTAAATATAGTTTTATAAGGCTCCATTCACATGTGCGTCAGGGCTACGTTCAGGCGTTCCATCTGAGCTTTCCGTCAGAACGGAACACTGACAGAATCAATACTATAGTCGACTGCTTTTGATTCTGTCAAAACTATGGAACCCTTGCACAACGGAGACAAACGCAAACCATTTGCACCAGATCCGTCACCATTGAAATCAATGGTGATGCAAACGGAAACCAATGGTTTCCGTTTGTTTCAGTCAGGGCTCCGTTCTGACGGAAACCTCAGATGGAATGCCTGAACGGAGCCCTGACACAGATGTGAACGAAGCCTTAAATGTAATTACAAAGTTGCACCAAACACTAATTTTTATAGAAAAAAATATATAAAAATTCAAAGGTGTACATAGCTTTTCACGTAATCTGAACAGGGTTTAAAAGGGCAACAAATGGTAAATGTGCACTATGAAGGCACTGAATTCTGTGCCCATTTGACATTTATTAACACTTTAGTGCCTTTCAGTGCCACCATGGTGCCCATTTGCCACCTATTGCCCCTTTAGCGTCCTTCTGTTTGGTGGCCCCTTGATGGCCATTTGCTGCCCCTGTAGCCTTTAGCATCTTTTGTCAAAGAAGAACAATAACGGGGCAACAAAATGGCAAATGGGCATCAAGGGGGCACTGAATAGAAGGACACTTAAGGGGCAATAAGTGGCAAATGGGCACCAAGGTTGCACTGAATCCTCTGTGTATTTGCCATTATTGCCCTTTTTAGAACCCCATCAGTTCCCACATTCAAACAAAGTCCAGTCAGTGACTTACCTGCTGGGCTTCCGGCAAAAGCTTCCTGCTGGAGCTGGAGCCGCCCTGTAGAAAACGTTCCCTCTGTGTCTCCACCAGCCCTGGAAATGCACAGGAAGCGCGGTGTCTCCTCCCTGTCCTGAATGATGTCATCACGCCTGTCTCGTCATTCACGACGCAGGACAGGGTGAGCGCACGAGCGGTGGCAGGGGCGCAGGGCAGCCAGTATGAGGTTGGTGCAGTAAGTGGCACCTGACCCGCTGGAGTCCCGGGTAGTGGCCATGGCGCGGGGCATGTACTCCCGGTGGTGCCCCCCTTACAGTGCGGTGGGCGGCGCCCTGTGCGACCGCACTGGTCGCACGTACCTAAGGCCGGCCATGGCTGCAGAATGTAAATTCTGCACTTCAAGCTAGTTTCCGCACTGTTATTTTCCGCAATGTCTGCACTAAGTTACCTAAAAAGCAACAGAAACAAAAAAATGAAAATAACTCTGCCGCGGAATTCCACTGTGGCCTGCCGCAGCGGAATTCTACAGCAAATCCGCCATGTCTGAGTGTGCCCTTATTTTGGAGTGCTGTCTGACTTTCCATTTTGTATCCAGTGGATACGTGATAATTGTTTATTCTGGAACAACCAGTTTAACTCAGTCTATACAGTTTAATGAAAGTTCTGTATTAGGAGAAATTAAACACAAATAAATAAATCAGCAATTCATTTTGGACCTATTTAGAGTACAAAAAAACAAAATGATTAAGAATGAATATTCGCTTTAAACAGGTCTAAAAAATATTTACTGTAGAATCTAATATAATATGCCAAGTTGATCTCTTGTCAGGGGCCCCCCAGATCAGTGTTTCTTGGGGGACACATGATGGCACGATGAAGAGATGAGTAAAAGATGCAGTATAATATGCGGTATCGGTGCCAGGCTTGGAAGAAAAAGAACGGGTTCTCTGAGATATTTTGCAAAGGTTCTCTTTATTGGAACGACAACGCGTTTCTGGACTGGACCAGTTCCTTTGTCAGGTCTGTAACTCGAGGAGCGCCGCTGCTCCCAAAACATTTTTTCACAGGATGGCACGGACACATTATAAAAATGTACTTTGTTTAATTTTTTAATGATACTTCTGGATATGTTTTTTGGTATGTTCTCCTCCCCCTCCTTTTTCTGTTTCAGTGGTACTTACCTTGGATTCCAGATGTTTCTGCTCTTCTGCCCAGCACCTGAATTCATCTTTGGATTGGTCAGCTACTCTCTGTGGCGGGAAATAACTGCTTCTAGAATTTTCATATATTCTGCCCAGCACCTGGAATTGTTTCCTGATTGGCCACCAGGCCTCAGCGGCGGGAAAATGTGGATTTAAAAATAACCTGTTTCGGCGGGTCCGGTGTCCGTAGCAGCTTTCCTGAGGACCAGCGCCATGGAGGATTTACTGAAGCAGCTAATTTTGAAGGCAGAATCGGTCGGCAAAGAAGAATGGCGGAAGAAATGCTTGGAGCCCGAGACTGCACATAAACCTTTGGAACCTCCAGCGCTGAAGATGACTAGTTCCGCTGCCAGCGCTGACAACACCCAGGAGGCGGCGCAGGAAAGACGCTCTCTGGACAAGGGCTCAGCAGATTTGCCACTCAAAATAGCAAGGAGGAGCCATACCGCTTATTCTCCTTCGGATAGCAGCAGGTGGAGAGGCAGCGACGGGGCGGTCTTGCAATTTCAAGAAGCGGCAGGTCACTTCAAGTTGAAAAGAGCCAGCGTGCATCCAGTGCTTCTACCTAAGCCATGTCAGCCTCTATTCAACGACAGCAAGCGCCCTTTCCTGACGTCATCGCGTCTGGTTTCTCGGCTTCATACGCTATTGAATTATCAAAGGATAATAATGTGCAGCAACAAAGAGCCGGATCTTCTGAAAACGTTATCTCAGACATTAACCTGGATTTACATCAAGATAGTCAACCATCCTCTGGATCTACCCAGGAGGCGTCCTCAAGGAGTGGTGAAATTAATGTATCAGTCTTTTCTAATTTTAGGAATAAAATAATTTTAATTAATTCAGATAATAAAGGCGTCCGTTTCACTATCAACACTCTAACCACTAAGTCTGATTTAGAGAACAAACTCTTGCGGCATTTAGTTTTATGCTGTATGAATTTAAATGTTTGGCTAAAAGCTTGTTATATTGAAGGTAGGAGGAATGTTATAGCTGACTGTTTGTCTCGTTCCCAGTGGAGGAGCTTTCGCGAGCTAGTGCCCGAGCTGGATCCTGTCGGAGAGCAATGCCCCATTCACTTATGGGATTTAATATGGGAGTAATTACCGTATGAGAAGTATTCGTTTTTCCATTGCCCCTGATTATTCAGCCACATGGAATGATTGGTTGCAATTTTGTAATTGTCAAAAAATTGATTATTCAAATTCCAATGTGACTACTTGTCTGTTTTATTTATTTGAATTAAGTGAATAAAGGGTTATCTTTTTCTGCCATTTCTAAAAAAAATGACAGGCATTTTTCTCTTTCTTAAGTTATATGTTAGTCAGCCTTTTTCTGCTTTCTTTCCTGTTAAGCAGGATTTAAAGGGTTATAGTAGATCACTTCCTTTAAAGGATAGGAGTAGACCTATTTATTTAGAATTATTGAGCCATCTTTGGTCAGTTTGAGAAAAAAAATCTGTTTTAATAAGTTTGAGTTGCTTTTGTTCAGGTCTGCGTTTATAGTTTTGTTCTTTGCAGCTCCGCGTATCGGCGAGCAAACATGTGGTTTCTGGTTTAGAAATAAATTATGTTAAAATTGAAGAGGACGTTGTTTGGATTTTCATTAAAAATCTAAAACTGATCAATTAGGTTGAGGTTCCTTTGTTAGTTTATATAAATTATGTGGTTCCTTTCTTTGTCAAATTGCAAATGTGAAAAATTGGTTGCATATCAGGCCTTCTGGCATTGGCCCTTTTTTCCTTCATGAAAATTTGTCACCATTGACAAAATTTCAGTTTAATTCCGTGTTGAAGAAATGTTTCCTTTTGTTAAATTTAAGTCATTTTAAAATTTCGTCTCACTCGATTCGAAAAGGTGCAGCAACGGAAGCTGCTAGATTAGGTCTAGAGGAATCAATTATAAAAAGGGTTGGTAGGTGGAAATTCAATAGATTTCAAATTTATGTTAGACCTGACCTTTTGATTAAAAGCTAATTTTACTTTTCTCTAGGTTCTCCTTTAATTATTTGGATAGTGGGACACTTATTTTTTTTGGGCCAGAAAGAGTTACACTGAAAATCTTTCTTTTAATTCAATGATCGTTAATATTTTCTGGTGTGGAATCAGAGGCCTTCTCAGGAGAAGATTGATCGGAGAGAGTTAGAAAGCTTATATCTCGTTGGCATGCTCCAGATGTTTTGATTTTGCATGTAGACTGTAACGATGTTGGAAAGTTAAAATTTTTAGATTTAATGTAAAAGTTAAACGGGATTTTGCCCTTCTAAAATGCATGCTCTCCGGATACTGTTTTGGTTTATTCAGAAATAATTCCTACACAAATTTGGGCTTGTCAGGAGAATGTGTTTATAGAACACATTCAAAAACAAGTGGACAGAGCTATTAACAATTTTCTCCCTTGCCTTGGGGGATTCAGTCATATTGATCTAGAAGGTTTTTTTATTTGGCCTTTACAGGTTAGATGGTATTCACCTCTCTGATGTTGGTTTAGACATTTTTAATTTGGTTGTACAGAACATGGTAGAAAGGTGGCTGTGATGCTTTGTGGGGGCCTTGTCTTGAGTTAAGGCTTGTGGGGTTTTGGTCTCCCAGTGGGTGGACAGGTTTATTAAATCTGTTTTTTTTTTTTTTTATTATTATTATTATATGTGATATATTTTATTGGTTTTAAATATTTATGGTTATTTTATATTTTGATATTTTATTATTATTATTGGTAACCCTTAATAAAGCATCACAACATTTTTATCCACACTTCTGTCTTGTTGTGTATTTATTTTATTATGGTTGGTATGATATTTTGGAATTGTGTATTGTGCCATCATGTCAGGGGCCCCCCAGAGAAGTATTGCTTGGGGGACACATGATATTTTTGGATATGTTTTTTGGTATATTCTCCTCCCCCTCCTTTTTCTGCTGTAGTGGTACTTACCTTGGATTCCAGATGTTTCTGCTCTTCTGCCCAGCACCTGAATTCATCTTTGGATTGGTCAGCTACTCACTGTGTCAGGAAACAACTGCTTCTAGAATTTTCCTATATTCTGCTCAGTACCTAGAATTGTTTCCTAATTGGCCACCAGGCCTCAGCGGCAGGAAAATTTGGATTTAAAAATAGCCTGTTTTGGCGGGTCCGGTGCTAGTAGCAGCTTTTCCTAAGGACCAGCGTCCCACCCTCCCTCCCTGTTTAAACCTTCCCGACATTTGACGTATCCATACGCCAAAGTCGGGTAGGGGAAGTATGGAGCGGGCTCACGCAGTGAGCTCGCTCCATATGATGCCGATGTCGGCTGTATGTTACAGCCGACACTTCAGAGTAACTAGCGGCATCGCGCTCGAGCGCGATCCCACTAGATTAACAATACCGACCGCAGCATTTAAATCGTCAGAAAGAGGGGGGCGACCCACTCTAACAGCTCATCTCGCCCCCCGCAACGCAATCGCGGGGGGGGGGGGGGGGGGCGATGGTTGCTATGGCTGCCTGGGGGCTTAATGAATGCCCCCAGGTCCGCCATCTTTGTACACCTATTAAGCCTTGCCTCGGGCAGGGCTTAATAGGTGCCTGTCAGAATCACGAAATACTGCAATACATTAGTATTGCAGTATATCGTGCAAGCGATCTAACGATCGCTGGTTGAAGTCCCCTAGGGGGACTAATAAAAAAAGTAAAAATGAGTTAAATAACATTTTGTTTTGTGTAAAAAAAAAAATTTAAAGTTCAAAAAACCCCCCTTTTCCCATTTTCCCTCTAGAGCATAGTAAAAAAAATAAAAAAGAGACATAATTGATATCGCCGCGTCCGTAAAAGTCTGTACTATTACAATATATCATTATTTAACCCGCACGGTGAACGCCGTAAAAAATAAATTTTGTAAACGCCATAATATCTATTTTTTGGTCACCTAATCTCCCACAAAAAATGAAATCAAAAGTGATCAAACCGTCGTATGTACACCAAAATGGTATTATTAAAAACTACAGCTTATCCTGCAAAAAAATAAGCCCTCATACCACTTAATGAACAGAAAAATAAAAAACTTATGGCTCTTGGAATTTGGCGACGCAAAATACATTTTCTTCTTTACACTTAGGTTTTTACATGTAAAAGTAGTAAAATATAGAAAAAACTATATATTTGGTATCGCCATAATCGTATTGACCCACAGAATAAAGTTAACATGTTGTTTTAATTGCACAGTAAATTCCGTAAAAACGGGAGGAATCACTGTTTTTTTTATTTTCTACCCCACAAATAATTTTTTTCCCGTTTCCTAGCACATTATATGGCAAAATAAATGGTGCTACAAAAAACTACAACTCGTCCTGCAAAAATCAAGCCCTCATAGTACTATATCGACGGAAAAATAAAGTCGTTATGGCTTCTGTAATGTGGGGAGAAAAAAACGAAAATGAAAATCTGAAAAAAAGCTGCGGCGGGAAGGGGTTAAATATACTCATACTTTTGTCTGAATATTTTATTAGTGGGGTTTTTGTCTTCTAGCTATTGCTGGTTGGACGGGTTTATTAAATCTGATTTATTATTATATGTGATATATTTTATTGGTTTTAAATATTTATGGTCATTTTGATCATTTATTATTATTATTGGTAACCCTTAATAAAGCATTGCAGCCTTTTTATCCAGACTTTGTCTTGTGTATTTATTTTATTATGGTTGGTATGATATTTTGGAATTGTGTATTGTTTTATTTTTAATTTTTTGTTATGTTGAATATCCTCTGGTGACATCCCAAATGTGAATTTTCTGTGTCTAGAAAGAAAACAGCTACATTTTGCTCCAGTTTGCACTCCAGAGAATGCCTTGTATTTCCTCCGGTACTGATAACTCCAGCCGGCAGGTCATCTACACGGCTTGTCTGAAGTAGCAGTGCGCGCCAATCTTGCTGTTAAATTTAGTTTTGTTTCTTAACTGTATAAGACTAATAACTGTGCTGAGCCCAATAAATACTATGACAATAATATTAGGATAATGCTAGAATATTAGATGCTCCATCCTTAGCAGTAAGATGATGGTTAGAGGGTTATACACTAAATTATTGCCTGGGGGAAGATTCACTCGATTTTCTGTTGCCTGAGGTAACATAATGTCATTTATGTCACCACAACTATGCCATAACTGAGAGTTTTTCCCATTTGGAGGGTAAATTCATTGAAGAATCCTCCTGTAATAAGGCTTTAGAGAGCGAAATTAACACTAACATTGTAAATTATTATCACCACAAAAAAATATCAAATGTCACTGCACAAAAGTTCCCGGTATATCGTGTGCAAATGGTAACCCAATAGTATCACTTAGGCAGTTGCTGAGTTTTAACCTATCACATTAATAACCTCGTCTCTGTACAGGAGAGCTGTATTTAGTATTAAGAATGGGAGGTTTTGCTTGGGAAAGGTTTCCCTGCTTTGTACTGTCAGGATTTAAACCTTATCTAGGCACTAAATGCACGGCTTACGTACAGACGGGTGTTATAGCCGTCAACATGCAGTCTAAAGCATTCATACAACCATGATACATTTCTGTTATAAAGCCATATATTTAGATTAGATTATTATTGCCTAGACTAGATAGATTCATTGAAACTACTCAGCTCCGAGATTTCTGTATGTTTTTCAGCCACTGCATGTAAATAGTGTTTTCATTCACTTGAAGCAAACCGATATCTTGAAAACGGTGAGGAATAAAAACACAAAGTTGCATAATGTTTTTTTTTTACAATGATTTAAGAAGGATTGTAAACAAGGGCATGCATGCCATAGGGCAAATCATGTAGCTAGATGGCGAGATCCTCTTTCAGAACTTGTATACTTCTAGATCTATCTACAGATTCCTTAAACTATTTTTTGGATAAAATAAATTTTCCTACATTAAATATAGATCAGTCTGATATCCTGGCAGCACCTATACAATTATCAGAATTAGAAAACGCCATAAAAAAAGTTTCCAACAATAAATCCCCAGGCCCAGATGGGATCTCTTATGAGGTATACAGTGCCCACCAAAAGTTTCGGAAAATCCTCATAACTTTTGAGCGGCTCCAGGGTCGAAATTTTGTGGGATTTAATGGGGTCATAAAATCTACCAGTTAACGCCAAAATAAACCACCCCACCCCCTTGGGGGCGGTGGTGGCAGCAAAATCTTAAATGTCACAGGGGGGTCGAGTGGGGGCTCATTTGAAAGCTCTTTTCAATACAAAAACGATGCTGCAAACGATTTTGAGATAGGATTTTTTGCGTTGAGATATTTAACATTAAAGTTATCATCTTAATTATCGGCTACCGCCGGTGTTAGCATTACCCAAAATGTACCGCGCGGGTAAAATCCTAAATGTATGAGTGTGCGTGTGTGTGTGTGAGCTTGGGAATGTCAAATCAAGGTGACTTTAAATTACGTATTATTACAATCGGCCTCGACAATACAAAATGGACCTGGTCTACCATTGTAACATGATTTCATTTGTACACATTTCGGTAGTCGTTTGTTGTGCCTGACTCGAGACAGATGTATGAGGATTATCATGTACATTGAGCAGAACATCTAAAGCTTTTTCATCATTACTCGCATGTTTGGGATCCGGATCTTGGTTCGTCTTTAATTGAAACGGTTATTTCGAAACGATAAACAGTTCTTTTAACAGTTCACAATGAAATTGGATCACGGATAGGATAAGTGGCATTGAATAAAGCCGCTACTTCTCGATAGGATCTTATCATTAAAATGATCCTTTCCGTTTCGGTCAAATGCATTTTGTGATAGGACAATAGAAACAAAAATGACAATTACTCTCCGAATTAGCGCTCGCTGAAATTCACAAGTGACTACCGAAATGTGTACACATGAAATAATGTTACAATCGTAGACAAGGTCCATTTTGTATCGCTAAGGCCCATTGTAATAATACATCATTTAAAGTCACCTTAACGTGACATTCCCAAGCTCACACACACGCGCCCACACACATTTAGGATTTTACCCGCGCGGTACATTTTGGCTAATGCTAACACCGGCGGTAGCCGATAATGAAGATGACAACTTTAACGTTAAATATTTCAGCAAAAAAAAATCCTATCTCAAAATCATGTGCAGCATCAATTTTGTATTGAAAAGAGCTTTCAAATGAGCCCCCACTCGACCCCCCCCGGGTGCCATTTAAGATTTTGCTGGCCCCACCCACCCCACCTCCCCCAAGGAGGTGGGGTGTTTTTTTGGGCATTTACTGGCAGATGTTATGACCCCATTAAATCCCACCAAATTTCAACTCTCTACCTCGAGCCGTTCAAAAGTTATGAGGGTGTTCCGGAACTTTTCATGGGCACTGTATATATACATGAGAGAAACTCTGCTTCCAAACTTACTTGATACATATAAACATGATTTCGAAACAGGTATTCTTTGTCTTGGACAGAGGCACTTATCACCTTGATTTTAAAACCGGGGAAGGACCGTACAACAATTGATTCATATCGACCTATATCCTTGATTAATTGTGATGCAAAGATTGGCTTTCTTTGATAATTTTGTCATTGATCAATGAAAATCAGATTGGCTTCATGCCAGGCAAAAATACTTCCAGCAATCTTCCTAGATTATTATAATCTCCAGGTTTTTGGGGAGGGAGAGGGCTCCCACTCAATACTGTCTTTAGAAGCAGTTAAGGCGTTTGACAGTAATCGAGTGGGATTTTCTATGGGAGGTTTTGTCTAGATATGGTATGCCAGACACTTTTTTCAAATGGATTAAGATTTTATACTATTAACCTACATCAAGAGTAAGAGTAAACGGTGAAATTTTGGATATCTTTTATTTGGGGAGAGGTACCAGACAAGGTTGCCCCCACTCGCCACTCCTCTTTGCTCTAGCAATAGAACCACTGGCAATTTTAATTAGAAAAGAGGAGAGAATAAAGGGCTTTAGATATGCATCCAGGGAGGAAAAGATTTCCCTCTACACAAGCGATATTCTAATATTTATTAGTAAAACTAATACTTCTATTGAGGTGGTTTTTGAATTTATAGACGTGTATGGGTCCTTCTTCGGTTTTTAGATAAAATCAGACAAAATCGATTTTGATGCCTCTTACCAAAGGCTTAGGGGCTGTTCACTTATGTCCGGCGTCCACTTCAGTTTACCTCCGGCGTGTTGTGGAAAAGCTTGAGGCAAACTGATGCTAGAACGGATCTCATAGATTTCTATGGGATCTGTTCTGGCATGGAAGATATCAGTTGTGGCGCCGTACGGCGCCGGACCTCCCTGGGAGCCGGATCTAAAAACTTTACCTGCAGCGTTTTTGGTTCCGGCTCCCAAGGAGGTCCGACACTGTATCCCATCTATTTTAATGGTGCCTGGATGAATGCCGGGTGCTGTCGCATCCACCTTCCGGCAGCACCCGGCGGGAAAGTGGATGTGAGCTAGGAGCGGAATCCCCGGTCATAGCAATGCCGGGGATTCCGTTCCAGGCGGAGACCCTGACAACTACCCTCCCTCCCACCCAGGGCCGGCCTTAGGAGTGTGTGACCTGTGCCATTGCACATGGCGCATCACTCCAGCAGGTGGAAGGGGTCACTGGCTCCCTTCCCCTGCTGGTTTCAGAAGTGGCCAGGGCCCTGCGACTCAGCAGTCGCCTTTTTGCTTCTTGACTCAGTGGGGTCGCTGCCGCTGTAGCAGCCATACCAGCTGCTAGTGGTGACACCGAGCATAAGGGCGCCCGTCGCGATGGGGGACGGGACCCCCCCCATGGCCAGCGGAGCCGCTAACAGCCGCTGTGGCTGCTACAGTGTTAGCGATGCCACTATAGCAGAGCAGGGAGGTATCTCCCTGCTCTGCTATCTACTAGCGTCATTGTACCTCCCTGAAGGAGCGGAATCCCCGTGTGGTCGGGGATTCCGCTCCTGGAGCGCTTCACTTGATGTCTCTGTCCATATATGGACAGTGACATCTGGGGAAGCTCCTGAAGCGTAACCCCTGTCCACAGCGTTGCAGACTCTGTGACCAGGGATTCGACTCCAGGAGAAGTCAATGACGTCACTGTCCATAAATGGACACAGAGGACAGGGGATTCTTCAAGTGGACTGTGGGCTGTGTGGCACTACATACAAGGGGGCTGTGAGGCACTTCCTACAAGTGGACTGTGGGCTGTGTGGCACTACCTACAAGGGGGCTGTGTGGCACTACCTACAAGGGGGCTGTGGGCTGTGTGGCGCTACCTACAAGGAGGCTGTGGGCTGTGTGGCGCTACCTACAAGGAGGCTGTGTTGTGTGGCGCTACCTACAAGGGGGCTGTGTGGCGCTACCTACAAGAGGGCTGTGTGCTGTGTGGTGCTGCCCACAAAGGGTCCTGTGTGGTGCTACCTACAAGGGGGCTGTGTGGCGCTACCTACAAGGGGGCTGTTTGGCGCTACCTACAAGGAGGCTGTGTGGCGCTACCTACAAGGGGGCTGTGTGGCGCTACCTACAAGGGGACTGTGTGGCGCTAACTACAAGGGGGCTGTCTGGCGCTACCTACAAGGGGGCTGTGTGGCGCTACCTACAAGGGGGGCAGTGTGACATTATACACAAAGGGCACTGTGGCATTATCTACAGGGGCATGTGTGGCACTATATACATGGGGTGTGGCACTATCTAAAGAGGGCACTGTGGTATTATCTACAGGGGGTGTGTGGCACTGTATACAGGGGTACATTTTCAGAGCCTAGACTACCATTTTGTGGACCATGATGGTAAAAACTGATGTTTAAAAAAGCAGATGACAACTAACGACAACTGATGGTTTTGTAGTAAAAATTGTGAAAAAGCCTGATGGCAACTGATACATTTTTGCATCAGCTTTTGCATCAGTTGTAATCACTGAGAGACAAAAAAACTGATGCTGATGCAACTGACATATGTCAGTAAGGCTTCATTCACATTTGCGTTCCCATTCTGACGTTTCGTCGGATATGTCCGTCAGAACGGGACCCTGAGCAGACAAACTTACACCGACGGAAACCAGAGGTTTCAGTTTCCATCACCATTGATTTCAACGGTGATGGATCCGGTTCCCATGGTTTCCGTTTATGTCTGCTGTGCACCGGACTCGTCGTTTTGCCGGAGGCAATGGCGTAGCCGACTACGCCATTGCTTCCGGCAAAACGATGGATCCGGTGCACAAAAGAGGCAAACGGAAGCCACGGGCACCGGCTCAGTCACCATTGAAATCACACAGGTGGAGGGTAATTAACTAAGAGAAAAAAACAGCTGGAAGAGTGTGTGAGAGAGGGGAAGCAGGAAGGAACAAGAGGTCAGTCCTTATAAAACTGTGGTGGAACAAACAGGTGTTCCAGATGCAGGACAGAATGCAGGCCATAATGCCCGTAGTCAGACAGCACTTGCTCCAAGCACAGGAAGCTCAGCGCAGGGTATACAATCAACCTGCTAAAATCTGTGAGTTTAGCCCTGGTGACCGCGTCTTAGTGCTCATCCTAATGGTAGAGAGCAAGCTTTTAGCTAAGTGGCAGGGACCCTTTGAAATTATAGAGTGAATCGGCCCAGTGAATTATAAAGTGTTTCAGCCACCTAAAAGAAAACCATATCAAATTTATCATGTTAACCTGATTAAGCCCTGGAAGGAGAGGGAGTCATTGTCCACATGTATGTGCCCAAAAAAGGGATAAACAAAGGGAAAGTGGCGGCTACCTCGTCCCAACCCCAAAAACAAGAGGAGTATAAGTTTAAAGAGGCTCTGTCACCAGATTTTGCAGCCCCTATCTGCTATTGCAGCAGATAGGCGCTGCAATGTAGATTACAGTAACGTTTTTATTTTTTTAAAACGAGCATTTTTGGCCAAGTTATGACCATTTTCGTATTTATGCAAATGAGGCTTGCAAAAGTACAACTGGGCGTGTTGAAAAGTAAAAGTACAACTGGGCGTGTATTATGTGCGTACATCGGGGCGTGTTTACTACTTTTACTAGCTGGGCGTTGTGTATAGAAGTGTCATCCACTTCTCTTCACAACGCCCAGCTTCTGGCAGTGCAGCACTGTGACGTCACTCACAGGTCCTGCATCGTGTCGGCACCAGAGGCTACAGATGATTCAGCAGCAGCATCGGCGTTTGCAGGTAAGTCGATGTAGCTACTTAGATTGACTGCCTGATTAGAACGATTAAAATTGAATTTTATTAATATATTATAAAATATGGCTCATATAGCCCATAATGACATATATTCAGGCTCAGACAAGGTAGTCAGGGATAGGAGGTGGTGAGACTCTCCTCTTATAGTATACAGCCCTGACAGCAACTTGCTGAGAGAAAATAATTCCAGCCCACCGGGCTCACAACAAGTGGTCAGAGAGAAGAGTTAGTCCTGTTGACGGACTAATCTTGGACAATTCTCCGAACCACCGCTGCATTAATTAGGACAACCCTACGCGTTTCAATGTCACTGGTAGGTGTGACACATCATCAGGGATTGTTAAAGTTGATGCCGGTTAAGCACAATTTCGTGCTAACATTTATTTCTCCCGGCTCGTGCACGACTCTAATACAAATGGCCGCACACGAGCCGGCGAGACTGGGAGCATATGAAGGGCTAGAGCCCTCCCCCTGCATTGACGAGGCTGTCAGCCCACCACCAATCAGACAAAGACACGTCCCAGCAGTGACGTATCCGGACTGTGGCGAGCCCCCAGACAGCCCAGCCAATCAGGCTGAAGTGTGACGATAAAGCGTCCTTCGTAACCCTGGAGACCTGAAGCGGATAAACACAGATAACGGGACAGACATGTAATAGGCAGAGATGCCAAAGATTTGTAGTATCATGATGATCCACAGACCATCCTCAAAACTCTTATCGGAAAAACCTCATAATGATACACACTCCGATCAGGGATGGAATTCTTGCCCTTATTTGATCATCATAACCAACACAACCAACACAGAGTGTAATACTGTCGGAACGTAGTAGGTACAGTTTAGGGTCGTCCATTAAACTAGACACAGTTTAGGCTGTACACAGACGCCCCAAATTTAGTTAAACGTAATATCACATATTCAATGAATCAGTTAGAGAAAAAACCGCATATGGGTCCTCTAACAGTGTGAACAGGGGTCAGCAGTAGTTTAATGTGAAAACACACAGATGATATTGTTAGGGGAGGTCAGGTGCATAGTTGTGCCACATATACCACCACCCACATGGGGGGAAAAAATAAACAAAAGAAATAGATTTCTTAGATGTTATGCTCACAGGAAGCATGCATATGAGATCTTTTCATTTAAACCGGCGGGACTCATAGTTTGCATACGAAAGATCCACTGCGCTTCTTTTTGTAAGATCTTCTTATCATGATCACCACCTCTCGCCAAAGGTTTAACGTGTTCAATCCCTTGAAATTTCAATGTCAAGGAGTCACCATTATGGCATTCCCATACATGCCGCGACACCGGAGTATCATCCTTTCTCCTTATATCCCCAATGTGGTCCCTAATCCTCCTTCTAAATTCTCTCTTCGTTTTGCCTATATACTGTAATTGGCAGCCACATGTGATCAGATAAACTACACCTTTGGTCTTACAGTTAATATAGGACCTATTGTCAAACACCCTGCCAGTCTTGGTGCTTTTGAAATTTTTACTGCACAAAATCGAGTCGCATGCCTTACATGAGCCACATCTGTAACTCCCATTGAACATGTAGCTACTTACCTCCAAATGCTGATGCTGCTGCAGAATCAAGTGTAGCCTCTGGTGCCGACACGATGCAGGACCTGTGAGTGACGTCACAGTGCTGCACTGCCAGAAGCTGGGCGTTGTGAAGAGAAGTGGATGACACTTCTTTACACAACGCCCAGCTAGTAATAGTAGTAAACACGCCCCGATGTACGCACATAATACACGCCCACTTGGACTTTTACTTTTCAACACGCCCAGTTGTACTTTTGCAAGCCTCATTTGCATAAATACGAAAATGGTCATAACTTGGCCAAAAATGCTCGTTTTTTAAAAATAAAAATGTTACTGTAATCTACATTGTAGCGCCTATCTGCTGCAATAGCAGATAGGGGCTGCAAAATCTGGTGACAGAGCCTCTTTAAAGAAGAACACCGGCTGGAAGAAGACATCAGAATGCGGATGCCCTCCCAAGGATACACTGCCTGTTAGGAGAAAGTGTCCAGTACTGCGGCCTAGAGCAAAAGGGGGATGTGTAACAGGTTGAGGGGGTTAATCTGCCAAGGGAGATATATTCCTAGATGCCTATTAAGAGGTTAACATGGGCTCTTCCCTCCACACAGGTAGAGGGTAATTAACTAAGAGAAAACCACTGCTGCGGGGGTGTGTCAGAGAGGGGAAGCAGGAGGGTGAAGACTGGTTTTGCTGCTGAACAGATCTGACATTTACAGAGGGGTGAGAGCTAACCCCTGCAAAGAGCTGGACTGTGTGAGTTACACCTGGACTTTTGTTACGTGAAACGTTTCTTGCTATTCTAACCTTTGTGTACGCTGATGAGACAAACTACCATTGTGTTTATTGGATTTCCCTGCCTGAAAGAGAAATAAAGCTTCTAAAGTCCTGTTTAAACTGGAATACTGCACTGAGAGTGTCTCTTTGCCTATCTGCATTCCCCAAACTGCTACACTATGTATAATTATATTAAAGGTCAATACAGATATCTTCTAATGATCTATTTATACGAAGGCCTTTAATTATAACATAGGGGCATCTACTACATCTAAATTAAGGGTGTACAACCTGTGGGCCCGTGGGTCACATGCGACTGACAATGTTATTCTGTGCTGCCCCCAGCCATCTCTGGAACCCCTATATTTGGGGACTCCTCACTGTTCAGAGGGGAAGAGAAGACATGGAGATGTGGCTGCACATTAATGCGGCTCTCTACATTCTACTTTATGGTAGTAACTCGGATAAACCTCTTAATAGACATCTCGGAATATATCTCCCTTAGCAGATTAACCCCCTCAACCTGTTACAATAGTTATTAGCTAACCCCTAAGCCATCTGTTTATCAAACTAACCCCTATTTTCATAATCTTTCTGGATACTGCAGTCCACCCATTCAATTTATTACTTTAGTTACCCACCTTTGAACCCGGCTCAAGGTCTACTATGCCTTTCTTGTACACTGGTGCCAGAAACTGTACACAGTATTTCATATGCAGTTTTTCTAGTGGTTTGTAAAGTGAAAGAACTATGTTCTCATCATGTGCATCCACGCCTGTTTTGAGGTGCCCCATGGTCTTTTTTGTCTTTGCAGCAGCTGCCTGACACTTGTTGTTTCAGCTGAATTTACTGTCAACTATTACTACTAAGCCAGCTTCCATGCCAGTTTTACCCAGTATTAGTAATGGTGGCCTGCATTTTCCCTTCCCTTGTGTATTTCCTTACATTTACCGGTGTTAAATTTCATTTGCCAATTCTCTGCCATATCCATTTCCAGCATAACATTGTTCTCTTCTGTGTTCATTAGTTTACAGTTTAGTATCATCTGCAAAAATGTATATATTGTCTGTGCAATGCCTCTATAAGGTCATTAATAAAAATATAAAATATAACAGGGCCCATAATAGACTTCTATGGTACCCCACTAGCAGTGGTAACCCAATTTGTGTATGTTCCATAAATAACCACCCTCTGTTTTCTATCACTGAGTCAGTTAGTAACCCACTTATACACATTTTCCCCCAGTCCAAGAATTCTTATATTATATACCTATCTATTATGTGGAACAGTATCAAATGCTTTGAAAAAAACAAAAAAAAATCCAGATATACGACATCCAATTACTCCAGTTCAGTCTAGAACTTACCTCCTCATAGAAGATAACATATTACAAACCTGTATACACTACCACGTTCACATGAAAAGGCATGGATGTGCATTAGAGAAAGCAATCAATTGTACTAGATACAAATAATAAGTTCAAAATATTAACCTTATGTGGACTTGTGTCAAGGATCTAAATGTTTGAAAAGTAAGGGTATCTTCACACGCAGTGACCAAAAACCGCCTGAAAATACGGAGCCGTTTTCAGGCAAAAACAGCTCCTGATTTTCAGACGTTTTTGTAGCAACCCGCGTTTTTCGCTGCGTATTTTACGGCCGTTTTTGGAGCGGTTTTTCAATGGAGTCAATGAAAAATCGCTCCAAAAACATCCCAAGAAATGACATGCACTTTTTCACGGGCGTCTTTTTGTGCGCCGTATCTTGACAGTGACGCGTAAAATTAAGCCTCGTAGGAACAGAACACAGTAAAACCCATTGAAAGCAATGGGCAGATGTTTGTAGGCGTAAAGGAGCTGATTTTTCAGGTGTAATTCGAGGCATAATATGCCTGAATTGCGCCTGAAAACACTGCATGTGAACATACCCTAACAGTTAAGAATAACAGATAAAGTTTTACTTTAAATGTTTCTTTTAAAATTAACAAATCACATAGTTATACAAAAAAATAAAAAATAAGGCCCCATGCACACAAACGTAAAAACGCCCGTAATCACGGGCCGTAATTACGGGCCGTAATTACGGGCCCATAGACTTCTATTGGCCACGGGCACCTCTCCGTATGCTTACGGGAAGGTGCCCGGGCCGTTGAAAAATATAGAACATGTCCTATTTTAGGCCATAATTACGGCACGGGCAGGCCCATAGAAGTCTATGGGGCTCCCGTAATTACGGGTGACTACGTGTGTGTACCCGTAATTACGGGAGTGTTGCTAAGAGACGTCAGTGGATAGTCACTGTCCAGGGTTCTGAAAGAGTTAACTGATCGGCAGTAACTCTTTCAGCACCCTGGACAGTGACTTCCGATCACAATATAAATCAACATGTAAAAAAAATAGAAGTTCATACTTACCCAGAACTCCCTGCTTCTTCCTCCAGTCCGGCCTCCCGGGATGACGTGAAATGTCAGCCAATCACAGGCCAATCACAGGCTGCATCGGTCACATGGACTGCCGCGTCATCCAGGGAGGTCGGGCTGGATGTCAAGAGAGGGACGTGTCACCAAGGCAATGGCCGTGCAAGTATGAATTTCTTTTACTTTTACCTCGGAAAGGGCTGCCCCTTCTCTCTATCCTGCACTGATAGAGAGAAGGGGCTATTGATTAGTGCAGTGCAATTTTGCAGCGAAAAACGTGCCCGTAAATACTGGTGCAATACAGGTCGAATACGTGTGACCAAGGACCCGTATTTACGCCAGTATTTACGGGAGGGAAAAAATATGTTTGTGTGCATGAGGCCTAACACTGTGGTTTAAAATGAACATTTGACTTCTAATGTAAATTCTGAATTACCTAGGTAAAAAAAAAAACTAGTCTACAAAATGTGTTAACATGAAATTTGAAAGACTGTTCTTTTCAGCTTCAAAGGTGCTTTCCATATCCATTACAGAGTGAAAGCCCTATTATATTTTTGAGAAGTGTTAATGGCAGGTTTAGTATATGTTGCCATGGTGGTTTTGTCCTCTGTAGTGTTGTTTCATCAGTTCTTTAAATCATTGTTTCCTGTGGTGATATAATAAGACTAATTTGCCATATTAGCAAATGACTTGTTTTATCAAGCTGATTTATGTGAAGTAGAAAAGCTTCAATAAACACTGTTGTTTCCCTTCCTGAAGCCCCACATTTCACATTAGAATGATGCCTCCTGCTATTTTATACTATTAATACAGTGTCCTAAATTGCTACTATTTTGGTAGTTGTTGATAATGCAATCTCATGATCTTTGCATTTTAGAATCATTTTTTTCAGCATGTTAAATGTGCAGATAACTCTAGACTAGAAAGAAGAATTATTGTACTAGGTTACAAATTACATTGAGTGATTGCCCATACATATACCCCCCAACCATCTCAGATTCAGCGTGACAGTCCCTGATTCCGGGCAGTGTCCCGCTGTCCCAGGCGTCCGGTGGTATGTCCCGGTTTCAACTGTATATGCGTCCTCAGGACACAGATACAGTTGAATCCATTGCTGAAGCAGGGAACCGTCAGCTCCCTGCTCCAGCACTCAACATGGGGAGTCCTGGGCCAGAGCAGTGCAAGCTCTCTGGCCGGGAACTCCTGTCTTGTTAAAGCCCTTGACGTCACTGTCCATATATGGACGGTGACATCAGTGGCTCCTCCAGGAGCGGAATCCCCGGCCAGAGCGTTGCCGACACTCTGGCCGGACAGTCCGACATCTTAAAACCCCTAACATCACTGTCCAAATATGGACAGTGACGTCAGGGACACCTCCTAGAGCGGAATCCTCGGCCAGAGCGTTGCCAACGCTATTTCCTTACTGGAGAAGCCCTGGCGTCACTGTTCATATATGGACAATGACGCCGGGGGTTCTTTTCGAAGAGGAATCCCCGGCCAGAGCGTTGCCAACGCTCTGGCCGGGGATTCCCCTCCTGGAGAAGCCCTGGCGTCACTGTCCATATATGGACAGAGACGTCAGGGGCTCTTCCTGAAGTGGAATCCTCGCCAGAGCGTTGCCGACGCTCTGGCCAGGGATTCCACTCCTGGAGAAGCTCCTGGCATCACTATCCATATATGGACAATGACATCAGGTGCTACGGAAGCAGAATCCCCGGCCACAGTGTAGCCAATGCTCTCTTTGGGGATTCTACTCTTATAGGGTGCCCCAATTGAGCTATCTACAGTGGGTTATAGCGCTATCTACAGGCAGGGTGGTGCTATCTTTAAGGGGGTGTGGCACTATCTATATGGGCACTATGGCACTATATGGGCCCCATCTACTAAGTCACTCTGGGCACTGGCACTTTGTGGGCACTGTGGCACTATGTGGGCACTGTGGTGGTCTGTGGGCACTATTTACAGCGGGCACTGTGGCACTATCTACAGGGCATTGGGGCACTATGGAGCATTATACTGTATGGGGTGCATCTGTGTGGGCATTATACTGCATGGGGACATCTGTGTTGGCTTTATACTGTATGGGTGCATCTATGGGGGCATTATACTGTATGAGGGCATTATACTGTGTGGGGGCAGCTATTTGGCATTATACTGTGTGCGGGTTCTATAGGAGCATTATATTGAGGGGAGGCAGTATGGGAGCATGATACTGTGTGGGCTGAGCCAGGTTTGTATGGGCAGGTATTGGGTGGGGTTAAAGGCATGGCTTAAAAGGTAAAAAAATTACCACGACGCAATACATGCGCCGCATCGGTTGTCCCTCTTTGCGATAGTTGAAAGTTGGGAGTTATGCCAATACTGAGCAATTTGTTGTATCTTCTATCACAGACCTGGACCAGTCACATTTATTTCTAAAGATACATACTTAGGTCTGCAGTGTCAGACTGGGATTTCTTGACTCCACCAGAGGAAAGGATTCTGTGCGCACAGAAAATGTCCACTTTTAATGGCAATGTGATCTTTGTTATCATTGTACACACAGAACATCACCAATAGATGAAGTTTAAATAGGTTATTTGTAAATGTACCTACATATCATTAAAAGATGAATAGTAGCAAATTATTGGCTTCCTTTGAAGCTCCAAATGGGGTTGTCTTATGCTGGACCTTTTTAGGCACATTGTTGTCATAACCTGGGGCTCTTGATCATCTGGTACTTTGATGGGACAATACAACTCGAGTCAAGTGATTTGAAATAGGCAACAAAATCATATTAATATCATATTTAGTATGTATGGTCCATCTACTCGTTTTGTCAGGGTGTGGGATGCTTATAATTAATTCTGCTGTTTATCTCTGTATTCCTAGTGGACTATCCCAATTGCCTATATAAAAAGGAATTTAGGTCACTTATGCAGACTTTCTGAAAAACCCTATAGTTAGAGTGTATTCCCAGAGTATAGAACAAAAACTTTCAAGTGTAATCATGGTTTCATTATTTTCCCTATAAATCAATATTACAAGTGAATATAAGAAACGTTGTAATATATCTCATTAGAGAAAATGCCTCTTTTTCAGACTCCTCTCCTCTCCCTTGCCTTCTGCACTGATCACTCACTCGGAATTCACTGCTAAAATCTGTATTGAGTAAGGCAGATATGAAGATAGCTCAATGAGGAAATCAGGTTACATGCTGCCCATGAGCCATAGTATGAACCGATAATATAAAAACTTGCAAATTTAAATGCAGAGCACAAATGTCTTTTTATCAACAAATAGACAATAATAAACTACCCCCAGAAACATGCTGCCAGTAGAAGTCTATGGGGAAGGGAGCAGGCAGCAGGAGGCGGAGGGAACTACTGGAGAAGGACAGAGGAGAGATAAACACAGAAGCTGCTGCAGCTTCCTAGTAAGTGTTATACCTCACCCATGTGCTTGATTTACAGCTGCACGGCTCAGTACTGTTGTGTAATGTCCTCCATGCTGCTTCTAGTAAGTGTTTTATAATTCAACTTTGTGCTGGACTCTAGAAAAAAGCATTACTAGAAGCAGAGTCTGTCTGTGTGTCTCTCTGTAGGTTCTCCCTCGTTCTCCTACCTCCCCTCTCCATAGACCTCTATGGGCGGCATGTAACCTGACTCCTCAGTGAGCTGTCTTCATCTCTGTCTCAATGAATACGGATTAGAGCAATGAATTCAGTGAGTAATCCGTGCAGGAGGCATGGGGGGGGCAAGAAGAGGAGTTTAAGAAGTGGAGAAAGGCATTTTTTTCTAATAAAATATATTACAACGTTTCTTATATTGGCCTGTACTATTGATTTATGGGGGAAAAAATATAAATGACAGTTACACTTGTGTCTGGGGCTGCTTCATAAAACTGCTACAGCGGTAGCCGTCTTTACCTTGACTTTTAACTCATTAAATAAACAATGGCTAGATCTCCTATCTTGACTTTCTCAATGGCTTTTGTTGTGTGATATCACACTTCAGCAAGTTATCAGAATAAAGTTAAAGATGGCAACATCTGTACATATGTTTGTTAAAAATTCTCATGTGTTATCTTTCTTTTATGCAGTTATGCCCCCATACTACTAATTATATTAATTTATGTTGAAACCAAGCTAGGAGAAGCTAGCATTTATCTTTTTCTAACCTGTTAAAAAAAACAACAATAGCCATGTAAACTTATAGGCCATTTATTGGTGTGAAGATTCTGATCGGTTTGACACATTCCTGATGGACAAAAACGTTTTGTCACTGTAATGTTTCCCGATTCTTACCTTCAAGCAACCGTGCCACAATACAGAATCTTTAACAGGGTCCCCGAACTAACGCATATCCTTTACAGTACTAGTGTAGTGTATGAGGCAGAGGGTGTTTTGGGTCCTTTCAGGCTCTATGGCCCAGGTGTGAAACCTCTGCATTCCTTATGCCCCTGCATGTTTCACATTCTACAGCATAGATTTTATTAATTATGTCTGAGCCAATGGAATGGGATGGAAGGGAGAAGACCAGTGGCCAGGGGCATAGCTAGGGGGGGGCAGGCAGGGCATGTGCCCCGGGCGCAACTTAGAGGAGGGCGCCAGCGCCACCTCCTCCTGCACTATAATTGTACTTGTGTCTATAGGACACAGGTACAATAAGGCTGGGTTCACACAACTTATTTTCAGGTGTAAAAGAGGCATTTTATGCCTCGAATTACGCCTGAAAACACGGCTCAAATACGTCGGCAAACATTTGCCCATTCATTTCAATGGGTTTGCCGACGTACTGTGCCGACGACCTGTAATTTTACGTGTCACTGTTAAAAGACGGCGCGTAAAATAACAGCGTCGTCAAAGAAGTGCAGGACACTTCTTGGGACGTAATTTGAGCCGTTTTCCATTGACTTCAATGAAGAACAGCTCCAAATTACGGCCGTAATTGACGCCTCGCAAAACACGAGTACGAGCAATTACGTCTGAAATGCAGGAGCTGTTTTCTCCTGAAAACAGATCCGTAATTTCAGCCGTAATTGTCGTTATCGTGTGCACATACCCTTAGAAGCAATGAATTGCCAGGTACGTTCCGAGCCCGGCTATTCAGCGCTTTTGTACCAGTGAAACGACTGGTAGCTTTTGTACCAATGAAGCTTCCGTCGCTGAAAGGGGTTGAATGACAGGCAAAGTCATCCTGCCCAGCCAATCAGCGCCTTTCATAGACGCTTCGTTCAACCCCCAGGAGACCTGCGCAGAAGAGAGCAGGTCTCCATTGCTGCCAGCCGGCGTGGGAGCGGGATTAAGGTGAGTTTAAATCGTTTTTTTTTTTTATTGTAATAAAAAAGTGTGTGGCTGTATCTACAGGGGGGACTTTATCTACAGGGGGACTTTATCTACGGGGGGGCTTTATCTACACGGGGGGGCTTTATCTACAAGGGGGACTTTATCTACTGGGGGACTTTATCTACGAGGGGCTTTATCTACACGGGGGGGCTTTATCTACAAGGGGGACTTTATCTACGGTGGGAGACTTTATCTACGGGGGGACTTTATCTACGGGAGGGCTTTATCTACACGGGGGGGCTTTATCTACAAGGGGGACTTTATCTACAGGGAGGACTATATCTACGGGGGGGCTTTATCCACACGGGGGGCTTTATTTACAAGGGGGACTTTATCTACGGGCGGGGGACTTTATCTATGGGGGGGCTTTATCTACACGCGAGGGGCTTTATCTATGGGGGGTGTCTATCTACAGGGTGGGCTATATACTGGGGTGGGCTATATCTTCTGGGGGGCTATATACAGGGGTGGGCGATCTATGGAGCACTATATACAGGGGTGGGCTATATCTACAGGGGGCTATATACAGGGGTGGGCTATCTGTGGAGCACTATATACAGGGGTGGACTATATGTGGGGCACTATATACAGGGGTGGGCTATATCTACAGGGGGCTATATACAGGGATGGGTGATCTATGGAGCACTATAAACAGGGGTAGGCTATATCTACAGGGGGGCTTTATACTGGGGTGGGCTATCTGTGGAGCACTATATACAGGGGTGGGCTATATCTACAGGGGGCTATATACAGGGATGGGTAATCTATGGAGCACTATAAACAGGGGTAGGCTATATCTACAGGGGGGCTTTATACTGGGGTGGGCTATCTGTGGAGCACTACATACAGGGGTGGACTATATGTGGAGCACTATATACAGGGATGGGCTATATCTACAGGGGGGCTATATACAGGGGTGGGCTTTCTGTGGAGCACTATAGGGGGAGCTATTTGTGGGATACTATATACAGCGGTGGGCTATATCTACAGGGGGACTATATACAGGGGTGGGCTATATCGGCAGGGGGGCTATATACAGGGTTGGGCTATCTGTGGAGTACTATATACAGGGTTGGGCTATATCTACAGGGGGCTATATACAGGGGTGGGCTATCTGTGGAGCACTATATACAGGGATGTGCTATATCAACAGGGGGCTATATACAGGGTTGGGCTATACGTGGATCACTATATACAGGGCTGGGCTATATCTACAGGCGGGCTATATACAGGGGTGGGCTATCTGTAGAGCACTATAGGGGGAGCTATTTGTGGGACACTATATACAGGGGTGGGATATATGGGGGCACTATCTACAGGGGGCACTATCTACAGGGGGCTCTATGGGGGGCACTATCTATAGGGGGCACAGTGTGTGTGTGTGTGGGACACGGTGTATGGTGCTATTATAATTAGAGGTGCCGTGTATGGTGCTATTATATTTAGGGGCGTAGTTTGTGGTATAATGATAACTTTATCTTTATTTATAGGTGTAGACATGTTGGAAAAGTGAGAAGCTGAAGACATCTGAGCGGCAAACTGCAGAAATAGGCTGTGACCAGGAGAAGTCATCATAGAGGTCTGAATCGGATGGAGAAAGAAAACTAGAATCTGAGACGTCACCGGTGAGTCACTTAATGTAAATGTTTATTCTGCCTCTAATCAGCACTGTAGTCACTGTATGATCTGCAGCGAGATGATGGGTGGTATGATTATGATATGATTTATTTTTTGTGAAACAGCAACTCCTAGCATATCCTTATCATTGTGCAGGCCATGCTGGGAGCTGTAGTTTTACGCCGTACATACCTATAAGGCAGGGGTTGCACAAAATTGAGCTGCATTTGTGCTGGTGCTGTATATATGTATTGAGCTTGGTTCTGGTGTTGTGTATAGAACTATATTGCTTGTAAAATGTACAAATGTTTTTATGCTCGAGTTACATAAAAAGATATGTGGAAAATAAATGACACGTCGTTGATTGGTAGAGAAAACAAACACAGCGAGGAGGAAGGAGATGTCGGGAAAGAGGTTGGGGGGGCGCCAAATTGAATCTTTGCCCCGGGTGCTGGAGAACCTAGCTACGCCTCTGCCAGTGGCACAGCTATAGGGGTCGCAATTGCGACCGGGCCCCAAAGCCAGGAGGGCCCACGGCCCCCCCGCACCACATCAATAAAAAGTTACTATAGTAACTCGGGCCGTGGGCCCCTGTTACTATAGTAACTGACAGTACTTAACTTCTTGGTTCTGGAGCGCAGCGGAGGTCCTGATGTCACCACGCTATGCGCCGCGCACAACATCGTGATCCTGGATAGGAGTCAGGACAGAACTTCCGCCGTGGCTGAAGAGGAGGGTAAGATTAATATCCCTGTCTGCTGAAACTGATTGGCGGGGTCCGACTCCCGGGAGCCGGCCAATCAGCTGTTTTGAAGGGGCCGCAGCACTCGTACGAGAGCTGCTTCCCCTTCATTCCGGTCACTTGCTCACACTGTGAATCCGTGTCGGCGATTCACAGTGTGAGCGAGTAAGTGAAATAAAGGGGAAGCAGCTCTCGTACGAGTGCTGCGGCCCCTTCAAAACAGCTGATTGGTGGCTCCCGGGAGACAGACTCCGACACATCAGCTATTGATGGCCTATCTAGAGGATAGGCCATCAATGTTTAGGGACTGGACAACCCCTTAAAGCCTAGATGTAGCAGGCTTAGAGGGCCCATGAGACAGGATCACAGATTGTGTGATGCTCTCTGCTGGGCCCTGTATCTAAGCCAATCACATGGTAGGCTTAGATACATGGCCCATGTGTGATCCTATCTGATGGGCCCTGTATTTAAGCCTACCACACGGTAAGTTTAGATACAGGGCCCCAGCACACAGTAATCTTATACTGTATAAGATTACTGCCTGCTGGACCCTGTATCTAAGCCTACCTTGTGGTAGGCTTAGATACAGGGTCCCACAGACAGTATCACACATGGGCCCTGTATCTAAGCCTAACACATGTGTTACTAATAATTTTTTGTGTGTTTTCTTACAGGTTCGGTCGTTGGACTACGTGGGATTCCAGGACTACATTTATGACAGCTTTTTTTATTATCAATAAAATAGTATGAGGGTTGTGTCGTTTATTTTTTATTTCAATAAAATATTTTTTCTATGTCTTTGTGGTTTTTTTTAAACTATATTACTACCGCCTTAGTAATGGCCGCCGGCTGATTGACAGCATCCATTGCTAAGGCGGGGCTTAGTGTTAGCCGATGCAGAGGCTAACACTAACTCCCTTTATTACCCTGGTACCCACCGCCACCAGGGGTGCTGGGAAGAGCCAGGTACGATCCAGTACTTGACCATCTGTAGTGATGGCCGGGCAATGGGGCGGCCAAAGGCTGGTATTATAAGGCTGGGAAAGGCCTGGAACAGTGGCCCAGAGACCCAGCGATGCAGCTGAAGGCTGCGGACCGTCGGCCATGAGAAGTTTGCGGGGTGGGGGCAATAAGAACTTTTACATCGGGGCCCATGAGCCTTTAGCTACGTTCCTGGAGAAGACAAAAGCAGATCCATGAAAGTTAATATGGCTGACAATGAAAGCTGTCAACTAGTGCCAGAAAATTAATCAAGGAAAGGTCCACAAACATCTGAGCTTACAAGAGAAATATTGCATACAGTTAATGCATATAATGATTCAGGAAGCCATTATTTATTTATTTTTTTCAGTCAACATAGCCGTATGAGGGCTTGTTTTTTGTGGGACAAGTTGTAGTTTTTCATGGCACCATTTATTACACTGCATAAGGTAAACTGAAAAAAATATATTTGTGGGGTGAAATGGGCAAAAAATAGTGATTACACTATTTTTTGGGAGTTTTTGTTTTTACGTCCATCAGAAGGCAAAAGCTACATGTTCACTTTATTCTATGGCGACCATCGGCACCATGCAATCGCGTTGCGATGAGTCCCCTGATTCTAATGCTTTACGATTGACCGCAGCATTTAAGTGGTTAAACGGGCGGAATCAAAGTGATCTTTGACTCCGCCCGTTGCAGTGATGTGTCAGCTGTATTACAAAGCCATCACCCGCTAAGTATGAAGTGAGCTCAGCCCATGCATCCCCTTAACGACTGCCACATACATGTACGTGGCATATCGTTAATGGGTTAAGAACAATATTGTATGACCACTCTGAAGTTATTTTGGTAGTTACAGATAATAAGGCGTAGAATGTAAAGGTCCTATGTTCTCAACTTCCATTCAAGACTGGACTTCCGGCCTTTAGTTTTGTACAGAGACATAAAGGTGTGTACTGCATCAGAGTTACACAGGGCCCCTACTGTACCTCCATATGAAGTCATTATTATTTAATTTTTTGGACAGATTCAACTGGAAAAAAAAAATTGTGGCTTGCTCTAATGGACTCATGGAAGCATTGCTTCTAGGGCAGAATATCCCTATAAATACGACGCCAATTTGTACGGCAGTGCTTGAAGGCTATACAGCTCTGTACTAAGAAGTCATACAGCGCTGGACATCCACTCCCCTTCTTGTCTCTGCAGTATAAGAGGCTGCCAACCTGGGAGAACAGAGTTATATATGATTCCCTACATACATGCAAAAATAAATATAGTAATGAACTTATAAATAGTTACTCTTTCAGGCATTACTAGTCAGCCAATTGCTTTCATTATTCTTACATGCCTGCAAAGATCGGATCTATCTGATTCACTGTTGACTTGATTCACACTTTAATTAATTGTTTCTTGCCGGAAAGGAGTGGTATTTTACATTCAAGCACCTGGGTTTTACTGTAAGTATTTAACAGAGAATTCAGGGATGAAATACTCAAAGAGGTCATACGGTGTCTGCACTTTAATTACCGCAGTTTGTACTGCCATACTTTCTACCACTTGAAAGAATATTGATTTTCTGTTTCAACGCTTTAAATGCTTGCTACATTTTTTTGAGTTAAATATTGGCATACTTTTAGGAGTCAAGGGCCAAAACCTTGAGGCACCGTGTTGATAGAACAAACAGAGTTTTGTTCACTATAGCTACAGAGAAAATCACTACCCTTGCCATCTCTACGCAATGTGTCATGCTGGTGAGAGTAGCTGATCAGGAGGGAATATAGACATACAGGAACGGAAAAAGTTTTGTCTTCATTATCAGGTAGACCCGTGACGCCTTGGGCTTTAACAAAAACCACAAGATAGTAAAAACTGGCAAGAGTGGGTTTATCTGTTCTCTATAGACTATTTCGGGAAGCAAAAGGCCTAGTGTGTAAACCATCTGACTACAAGTGCCACTAGCGGTAAAAGAGTGCAAGACCTCTGACCATCAATACTTATCTCAATGAACCTCAAAATATGTTTCCTATTTGTTTTTCGCTTAGACTCAGTAATGTACATGTATAGATTAACTAATCTAGAAAGATTACTAATATGTTGTAGTGTTTCACTATATTATAGTATCGTCTCAGTCATTGTATACTAAATGTTATTTTCTGCTGAAGTTAGATATTGACGTACAACGCACCAAGTAAAACAAGGTATATAGATAATAGATATAGTTCAGTTTCAGGAATCTGTTCTGCATTAGGTCGCAATGAAAGCAGGTGATGAGCAATCTTGGGTTTCCTTAGAACTTTATACCTCTGTACTTTTTTCTATGCCCCTGGGTTGGTACTATACAACACTGTTGTGGGGGCATCTGTGACTGATATCTGTAGAGCTTGTTGCATGCACTGTGTTTAAAGCCAAAGGTAGGATCAAATTCAAATGGCAGAAGAACTGAAACGTTTTTCCTTTAAATTTCTCTTTTTGTTTTGGCGGAAAAAAAAAATGAAATGCAGCAAATGTTCTGCAATCTTACCCATTGGTCAGTAGAATCTGAAAAATGGCTGAGGCGGGAAGGGGTTAATTGTTTACATATAACCTTTAAACCATAACTTGGGGCAATGTTTATCTTGGCAAACTACTGCAGGAGACCAAAGTTTGTTATTTATTATTTTGTGATATAATTTGTTTTATAGACGTTGAGTCAAGTCATTGTTATGTCATAATGTGTTATCTGTGGTTTTATATAGGACTGGTTAACCTCACTAACCTTTTCCATTATTTGTACCCAAATATTTACTTCTATGCATCCCCTACTTACCCATAGACATTTTAAAGTGTAATTATTAATAGAAAGGTATTGAAATAAATTGATAGCAATTGAAAGAATTCTTAATAAAATAATATAAAAAGACAGGCTGAAAAAGCAGAAGCAACCTCAACCCCTTTCTGTACTGCACAGGCCGGCGTTCTCAGAGGACATGTGCCATACAGACACTGCCACTATGCCCACTTGATCAGGAGCGGGACAATGGCTGCAATGGCTTTTCACGGGTTACAAAAGAAAAGAGCAAAGTGAAAAATCCCCTGTTTTTGATTCACAAGGATGTCTTAATGCATGCAAACAGCCTATGTAAAAAAAAAACTAATTCAAAGTAGGGGAATAAATAACTTTTTTACTGATACGTTTTGCATCTGCACTGGGAGGTTTCCTGGCACATACTCAAAACGGACACTGTGTACACTGTGTGTATGGGTCCTTACTTGTAGATCAGTGGAGCTCCATGCATAACATAACAAGCAGCTTATCTATGTGTTTGCACTCCTCGGCTTCTGGTTACTATGATGACATAGGACGCTTTACTCCTACCACCTCATCATGGGAACACAGTGGGCAGCACATACCAAAATATATTTTAATATTATTTTATTGAATTATATGTATCTGTGTGTAGTCTGTTCTTGTATTTTACACTTACTTGTAGGCATGAGATGTGATCAGTGAGGCTCCCTGCAGAGAATGATTGATGATGCTCTACCAAGCGTCTTAACTCGGTCTTTGCATTTCTCGGCCTCTGGCTACTATGACAACATAGGACGCCTTACTCCCAGATCCTCATCCATTTCCTTTTCTGTAGGGGGTGAGATATGTCCATATATTGAGAATGGATTCCTCTTTCATTAAGGTTGACATAGAGTCCCTGCTACGTTTAGGACAAGGTGAGTAGTCCCATTCTGGGTGCATAGTGAGTTTAAAATCACCTCCAATTATAAACATACTCTCCTTAATTTCGGAGAGCATCTTAAAAGTTTGTTGTAAAAAACACAATTGCTTTTAGATTGTAGCTCGTCTCGCCACAACCTAGAACATTTATCAGGACTGTTTTAATCTGTTAACAGTAAAGAACATAAAGTTAATCCCCATAAATAGAGTGCTATGGTATTCAGGGCTCCACATCTCTATTGCTCTTATTCGTATGGCATTAAAAAATAGGCAGGCACTAGTGATGTTAAAAATAACAATTAATATAGTAAGAGAGAAGAAACAGTGCTCAAATATGAAAACAACACACTTGAGAATATACCAAATTAGGTGGGTCCCACTAATGGATCACCAACCTCAATATCTTGACATGACTGGCTCGCACAGAGCCCTGGACTAAACGCCATTGAACACCTTTAAGATAAACAAGAACGGAGATTGCGAGCCAGGCCCTCTCGTCTAACATCAGCGTTTGACCTCAGAAATGCTCTTCTATATGAATGGGCAAAAATTCCCACAGACACACTCCAAAATCTCGTAGAAAGCCTTCCCAGAAGAGTGGAAACTTTTTTAGCTGCAAAGGATGGACCAACTCCATATCAATACCTTTGGATTCAGAATGGGATGTCATAAATGCTTCTGTAGGTGGGAAGTATGTGTCCCAATACTTTTGTCCATATCCTGTTGGCCTTTATGTAACCAGCAGCGTGATCAATTGTAGGGGGATAACGTGATCTCAGGAGTTTTGTAGTAGTAGTAGCCAAAGTTGCAACAGACAGGTCAGTGTACAACGTGGTTCAATAAACTTGTGCGGCAGTTTAGCCAAATTCTTGTATGATTTCAAGAGCTGATCTCTTATATTATAAAAGTGAAGGTCTAAGTTACTATCCAGTCGAGTTAAATCTGGGAGCACTACCTGTACCAGTTCTATTACATAATTAGGCAATTGGTCACCGAGGACAGATTCAGGGATCCCCCGGAATTGGGGGTTATTCCTCTGTGATCGGGCCTCAATGTCCATCAATTTTCGATGGATTATGTCCAGCTCATCATCCAAGAGCTCAGCCTTGTCTATGAGGTCATTATGCGTGTGAGCAAAGTCCGCTATTGTAAAGGATCTGCCAGGCACAGCTTCGGGGTTAACTCCCATAGGTAATCAGTCTACACCTGAATCTACGTCTCTGAGACTGACTCCTTCTTCCACCACTCAGGATGGCAGGCTTAGGAGTGGGAGAGCCTATCACAGCCTGGCCAGACGGAGCTAGCTCCCGTCCCTCTGTCTATTTATACCTGCCTTTCCTGTTTCTCCCTTGCTTGTGATTCTTTCCATGTGGTTTCCTGGCCCAGCTACAGCTCCTAACTATTTGATCCTGCTCCATACTGACCCTGGCTTACTGACTACTCTTCTGCTCTGTGTTTGGTACCTCGTGCTCTCCTGGTTTGACTTGGCTCGTTCACCACTCTGTTGCTCACGGTGTTGCCATGGGCAACTGCCCCTTTCCCTTTGCTTTGTATTCCCTTGTATGTTTGTCTCGTGCACTTACTGAGCGTAGGGACCGCCGCCCAGTTGTACCCCGTCGCCTAGGGCGGGTCGTTGCAAGTAGGCAGGGACAGAGTGGCGGGTAGATTAGGGCTCACTTGTTCGTTTCCCTACCCCCGTCGTTACAGCTATCTTTACCTCAATATGGTTAGTGCGTTAAGAAATTTGTCCCCTTTCAAAGTAATCATTTGGCAGAAATCAGCCTGAGCCCTGTAGGTGTTGTAGAGGGTATGTATTCTAATAATTTGGCGGAAACCATAGCTCTCTTCGTTTTTCCCATGTTAATTATTGTAACAGGGTATCAAATCAATGTGCTGTGAGTGAGTGGGATTTCTATGTGCCTCTGTAAGTCACATGAACTCCAGGGCTACATAGTCAACCATCCCGCATTATGTGCAGATTGTACTGGGCCAATACTAAAAAATTATGACAAGGTCCTCTTTTGAAAGAAGCTGTTTTTTACAATAATGGAAACTGATCTTTTCCTTTTACAGTGCAAGCTGCTGTATTAATAGTATAGATAGAAGGACTTCTCAAAAGAACTTTGGTCAAATAATTTTGAGGTCTGTAATTTTAAGTGCTGCTTGTTAATGAATAGTAGTCAGTGAATGACATGAGTATGTTTTTGAATTAGTCTATAGAGTGATTTATTGTGTGGACACTCTTAGGCGTTAATAGGGCTCTGCAGCTCCAGTGGTTGAAGAGAAGGGTTAATGTAGATGATTCTGGAATGGTACTAGCCATGGGCGTAGCTAAAGACTCATTGGCCCCCGATGCAAAGATTCTTCTTGGGACCCCGCCCCAAACTTCTTATGGCTGACGACCCGCAGCTTTCAGCTGCATCGCTGGGTCTCCTAAGTGACCCAACGATGCAGCACTAGCAGCCAGTGGCATCGCTAAGGTCTTGAAATGCCTGGGGAAATAGCCCCAACACATATACCCCCCCAAAAAAATTGTGCATGTGTGTGTATATATATATATATATATATATATATATATATATATATAGATAGATATCAGACAGCATATCTATAGAACTACGACCCTAAAGCTATGGATGGGATTAGATACAGTGGCTCAGCAGACAGTACCCCCCACGATAGGATTAGATATAAGGCCCAGCAGACAGTATCACACATGATAGGATTAGACATCGCTGACATTGCGGCTCCAGCGCTCGACCCAGGAAAAGTAAGAATAATAATTGTTTTCTTTTTTATGTGTTATTAATTATTTTTGTGTATTTTTTTTTTTACAAGATTGGTTGTTGGACTACTTCGGATTCGAGGAATACTTCGATAACGGCGTTTTTTTTTTTATTCTCAATAAAATAGATAACATGGGCTGTGTGTGGGATTTTTATTTCAATAAAATATTTTTTCTATGTCTTTGTATTTTTCTAAACTTTATTACTAACACCTTAGCAATGGCCGCTGGCTGATTAACAACGTCCATTATTAAGGCGAGACTTAATGTTAAACATGAAGAGGCTATCACTAACCCCCATTATTACCACCAGGGGTACCGGGAAGAGCCGGGTATGATCCAGTAGCCGACCATCTGTAGTGATGGCTGGGCACTGGCGCGGCCGCTGGCTGGTATTATCAGGCTGGGAAAGTAAAAAAACAGTGGCCTTTCCCACAACCCTCATTAACCATTTTATTGATAATAAAAAAAAGCAGTCATCGAAGTAGTCCTCAAATCTAACGACCGAACCTGTAAAAAGACACAAACACACAAAAAAAACCATTAGTAAGGGCCTGTTCACATCACCGCTGCCCTTCTGTCGGAGGTTTCCGTCGGGTAACCCCTCAACGGAAAGGCAAACTGAAACCTCAGCTTCCGTTTCCCACACCATTGATCTCCATGGTGACGGAAACGTTGCTAAAGGTTTCCGTTTGTCACCGTTGTGACAGGGTTCCGTTGTTTTGACGGAATCAATAGCGCAGTCGTAGGATCTCTTAATCAAGAACTCAATATGTGTGATCATTGAGCTGTGCCGATCCTCATGTACAACCTAAAAGGTGAGCACCATCCTTTTTGTCTTCATCATTTCAGACAAATTATTTTCTATACTGAATAAATCATGAATTTATGGAAAACAGTTCAAGGTGAGTATATCATTTTAAATTATGTCCCACCACCAAAATTGCACCCACCAGAAATGAAGGCTATGCCAAGGTGTTCTTTTTAGAGCCTCTTTAGGCTACGTTACAGGTAGCGTAATTGCAGATTTTCCATCTAGGTTTGCGGCCAGGAAAAATGCAGCTTATTATAGTGGAAGCAAAATAGATGAGGTTTATCAATTCACATCCATACTGCAAAAAATTTTCAGTGGAGAAATTGACTTGCAGTGCAGATTTTTAAATCCAGAGCATGTCAATTTTGAGGGTATGTTCACAAAGGCTATTTTTGGCCGTTTTTCGGGCCGTAAACTCCTTGAAAAACGGCTGATAAATCGAAAGCAGAACGCCTCCAAACATCTGCCCATTGATTTCAATGGGAAATACGGCATTCTGTTCCGACGTGGCGTTTTTTACGCAGCCGTGTAAAAAAATGGCCGCAAAAAAGTAGTGCATATCACTTCTTGAGACTTATGTGGAGCCGTTTTTCATTGACTCTATAGAAAAACAGTTTTTGCAACAAATACCAACTGTTGCTATGTTTGCTGCGGAAAAGCTGCAACTCTGCAGAAAAAAACAAAAGAAAAAAGCCATATTTCAGTTTTTGTTTTTTTTAAAAAGCCCACCTCTGACATTTCCATAGTGATACCACACTGCTCCTTCATCTACACATCAGGCTGAAAATCTGCACCAAATCAAACACTATATAAAAGACATGACTAAAAAAAAAACAAAAAACTTTCAAAATAGAATTGATAAGCTTATAACTAACTACTTTTCCATGGTAAAGGGGAAAAAAAAAAACCTGAAACTAATTAAAGTCTAGAGGCACAGCACACTTTGCATACTAATTATTACATTAGTACAAATGTAAATTGTGTTATACACTTAAGGAATAAACCAAGGCAAACTAAAAAAAAGAAACTAAAAAGTTAAAACAAAAAACAAAAAAAACAAACTTTTAGTCTTTATATAAAGTATTTTTCTGTTAATTGTCGCAATTACTGATGTTTTAAATTTGGTTAGAAGAAGGCCTTTGCTTCTGCTTGTTTTCTAAATGCTCTTCAATCAGATTTTCTGAATCAATTTCCTCCTCTAGCAATTTATTGCCTACTGCAGAAGGTGGTCTTTTTATTCAGCTGGTGTCTACAATTAAATTGCAGCACACTTGTATGAACTGTCATTACTGTAAATTGCAGCAACTGCTAGCAATTAAAGTGCTACATTAAAAGCACATCTTAAGTGACCTTTGGAGATTATTACAAGTAATGTAAATGTATATACATATGTAATAATGATGTGCTCTTAAATCTTGCTTTATTTTTAAAATTGTTATCTATTTTTTTTAAAAAAACAATCTGTAAAGTGGAAAAGCATTAATGTCTATATTCAGTGAAGTATACCGTGTGACATTCCTGCATCTTAAATCAAATGTTAACATGTCTTATATATCATATAAAATTTCAATATAAAAATTTGATTTTATTTTCTAGTAGAACATATTTACTGTGATATATGGTGATTTTGTTTTGCTTCTATTACACCTTTGCAATAATGATGAAAATGAGTTTACAAGGACAACAGATGTCTTATTTGCAGAAGGCCATGTTCACACTGCATATTTTCAGGTGTATTTTGGAGAGTAAAACTTTTGTATTACGCTTCAAAATAGAGCCTGCAAACAGCTTCCTATTAAATTCAACGGGAAATACACTGAAGTTAATACACGGTGTATTTTTATGCTGCTGAATTTAAAATAAAATACCTCATAAAATACGATTCCGAAAAAAGAAGTGACATGACACTTCTTGAAGCGTTTTACAAGCTGATTTTTCCCATTTCCCATTGACTCTTTAAAAAAACACTTTGAAAATATATGTCTCAAAATGCACTTTATAAATGCTTGTAAAGATCCAAAAAAGCGCTCGAAAAAGCCTGGACTTCAGAGGCTGTTTTCTCTTTTAGGCCACGTGCAGAATTTTTCCGCTGCAAATGTTGGGGCAGATTCGGGAGAATTACGCAACGAATCTGCAGCAACATTTGCATATTTGATAGGTATTTCAGACGTTGCAGATATCACAGCGGACTTGTCACAGATTTCAGTTTTTGCATTGCAAAGGCTGAAATCTGCAGCGAAATTACGCTGCTTCTCCGCAACATAATGTGTATGCTGCGGAGGGAAAATTCTGCACCACAGCCTAATTTCTAATTTCCGCACAGTTATTTTCTGCAATGTCTGAACTAAGTTTCCTAAAATGTACTTACGTATTCAGTCACCCATAAAACCAGGACCCAAACTCCAGTTACTTACATTACTGAGACAAGAAGCCTCAATGACACATATCTGCCATCAACTACTTTACCCACTGATTGTTTACATATCCCCCCTCTGCCGAAAGCCGAGGGGCTTGGCACCTGCTGCCACTAAACAGTGGACCCTTGACGGTGCATCTGCATTTACATGTAATTTACCTGGCCTATGTTCCACCACGAAATCAAAGTCCTGTAATGCTAGGAACCAACGTGTCACCCTAGCATTATTTCTCTTATTTTGACTCCTCCACTTCAATGGTGCATGGTCTGAGACAATCCTGAACTTTCTGCCAAGCAAGTAATATCTTAAAGAAAAATCCAACACTACTGTGAGATTTATCTCTAGATATAATAAAAATTGGAATTCCATTTGTGATATTTTTCAGAAACACTGGTCTGTATTACATACAGATAAAAGATTAAGTAAAATATTGACCGATAATCCGGCTATGACACCACGTCGGTGTTCTAATCTGCGGGATATGCTAGTCCGAAGCCATTATGTTCCTCCAATGAATAAATACATATTTGGCTCCAGGGGACCCAGATGGGGTAACGTACCCTGTGGATCCTGTGGGGCTTGTCCAGTGATGGAGAGGGCTAATTCCTTTATGGGCTCGGATTTAGGTAGGTCATACAAGATAGTGCATTTTGTAAACTGTAATGTCCGGAATGTGATCTATCACGCGCAATGTCCCTGTAATAAAATCTATGTGGGGATGACCACAAGGGAGCTGAAAGTGCGCGTGATGGAACACATTCGTGACATTAAAGGGATAACCAACAGTGATCATGAAGAATGTTTTGGTGATCGGAGCAAACCTTTGGCTAGACACTTTAGGGATCACCATGACAGGAATTGGAGGCTACTTAAGGTGAAGGGGATTGATCAGATCTATCAGGGGAACCGTGGGGGTGATATCTTTAGGGACCTTTTGCGGAAGGAGACTAAATGGATTGTTATTTTAGATACTATGTCTCCGAAAGGCTTAAATGAATCTCAAAGCTTTGCATCCTTCTTGTAAGTATTGTTCTATGTTTTTTAACTTTTTATATTTGACTCTACTCTGATTAGATCCGGTGTGACCATTTCTGATCTGAATCGTATCTTCAATGATTAAAATAAACGTGTGACCATCTAAACGAAGGATATCATGGATGATGAAAATTGCCATTATGAATCTACATCAACAATGTGTATTTATTGAATGACTATATATGCACAAGATTTGTTATTATTATTTTCTAATTATAATTTATAATTTTGTATTAGCACATATATGTATTATGTATAATAATCTTTGTTTGAATTATTATTTTTATTGGTGTTCATGTTTCCATGTATGTATATGTTTGTATTTGTAATGGGTCATGTATATATATATATATATATATTATTTTATATATATTTTCACTCTTTTATATTAACCATGACATTGGTCTGAATATATTTAATAGCACAATTGTTATTTATTATATATATATATATTTTTTATATAGGTGTTGGGATTATTAAATATATATATTTTCTGGATATATGTTATAGGGTTTTTGAATATATTCTTTATATGTGTTTAGGTATGTCCATATGTGTGTGTATATATATATATATATATATTATTTATTTTTATTATTTTTTATTATATTTTTTATTTTTTATTATTCATTACACATTATATATTCACGGTGTAATCTTGGCGAAGGCTTGGTTTGTCTTGCGTTGGGCAGGACTCGGTGTACTTTCCAGAGCGGAGGGCCCCCGCTCGGTTTGTGCCCTGTGTGTCCGCCCCTCGTCTGACTTACATGTGCTTTCGCTTTGATAATTATTAGTTTTAATTAACATATATAATAATTTTTATTATGGATCACTTCATTTTTTGGTGATCCCTTATTCATCACATATAATCAATTAGTTTAATATGTTTTGCACGCACATATGGATGTATATATGGATATATATACATGCTCTTCAAGTATGATTGGGTTCTTATAATTAATGTATATGTATATGTAATTTGTGTATGTCTCTCATGTATTGTTATATATTCTTTATAAATGTATATATATATATATGTATACGTTTTCTACTGGATATTGGTTATATGGATATTTGGTAATATATTTGTTGGTGTGCAAGTGTATTGTGCAGGTATTCATGGCACAAAGGAGATGTGGATTGACATTTGGTTTCTGTTGAATTATGTTCGCGATATGAATTTGTTTTGTTTATGATAAATGATTCAGTTCAGTTACTTAACCTACTAAGTGTTTTTGGGTAACACTGTTTATGTGTAATGCGATACTCACTACTCCCTGGCCGGGATTTATCCAGTTAAACTTTTTTTGCTTTACTGATGCCTTTGACACGCATTGTTAATGTGCCTGACACGCAGTGATGCGTGACCAGATGTCAGGGGGTGTGAATGGCCTGCTATACATCATAGGTTTAAGTGCTGTGCACTGTGATATCCATTACTCCCTGGCTGGGATCAATCCAGTTAAACTTTTTTGTTTTGCTGATGCCGTTGACACGCATCGCTAATGTGCTTGACACGCAGCGATGCGTGTCATGATTTCTAAGATCAGATGTCAGGGGGTGTGAGTAGCCTGCGACACACCATAGGTTTAGATGATTTGTTGCCTCCCTGATTGGCTTGACGTGCATCGCTATTATGTTTGACACGCAGCGATGCGTGCCACGACCTTGATGATTGAACGTCAGGGGGTGTGAGCAGCTTGGTGCACACTATTGGTCTATGACTTCCCTCTAACACCGTATTTAAACTTGAGTCTTCAGAGTAGTCATTACACCTCCTGACGAAGGTTGCGAAACGCGCGTCGAGGTGCTTGGTGTCCAGGTGTCCTATCCCACCAGTATCATGTCCTCAACAGGTATTTTGTTCTATTTTTAACTGCCTATAGCTTGTTTCTGATTAGGTCTCCATTATCTTAAGCATGGTTGCTATACTTTACTGTTTGGAGGGACCTGTCAGTCTGATACTCATATACATGATATAAGCTATTACTTACCTGGGATGTGATTCTCTATTGGGAGGAATTATTCTCTATATATAACTATTTTTGATACTGTATTCTGTGAACCTGGTACATTTTCTTTTAATTATTTTTTATATGTCTATAGTATATACTTGGGAGGGGGTTAATTTTGTATGTTTTGTATTTATTGATGTTTAATAAAGTAAAAATAAAAATATTTTGATATAATATTATTATGTCGAGATTTTTCTTTTCGGTTTAATATATATGGATTATGTGAAATCTTGAATTTAATGAATTGGCTATGAGTATATATATATAGGTTATAATACGTTTTTGTTATATATTTCTAAGCAGAGAAACTATATATGGATTATAAAGTACGTGACCAGGCTTGGGTCACCCAACTGGCAACTATTTTTGATGGTACTAATTTAACCCATGAGGATGCAAATGGAGATGTGAAGGAGATTAAGGTATCACTTAAACACCTGCTGAAAAAGCGTACAAAGGTGTGGTGGAATAAGGCCACACTTGAGAAGTATCTATCAAAAGACCTAATCCCGCGAGGTCTTAGAATCCAAATTTTCCCCTCCTTTTTGATTGAGGATTCGACTTTTAAACAAAGGTGGGAAGAATCGTGCAGAGTGTGCTCTAGGAATTTCTTAGAGTTATTGATTGGGTTGGACGTGGCCACTCTGAAATCTGTTGAAACAGAGATAGAGATCCTCCAAGAGAGATTGAAAGGTGAATTAACCGAGAACTCACTTAAAGAATTTGAAAGTGAGCTTGATCAAGAATTTAAAAAGTGGGAGAGTGAAGTACAGGCCAATAAGGTGAATAAACTCAAAAGAGATATCTCGGATTATCAGACCAATACAGTATACAAATGGCAGAAAACTGGAAGATTATATTCTTCGTCACGATCTTCCTCTGTGTCATCGGTCAGAAGTACCCAAGGGGATAATTTTTTAGACAGACAGACCCCCGTACTAGATCGGGAAGGAATTATAGAACAACCCCAAATATACACTCGGAGTCAGTACAACAAAAAGAAATATGGAGGGGTCAGAGAGACCAAGAAAAGGACAAAGAAATATTAGAGGTAATCAATCTTTCCAAACGACAGTTCACGGTTAATGAATTATCAGTTTTGCAAAGGGGGTTGACATTTTGCCCTACAGCTAATTTTGATCTTTTTGAAACTGTAAAAGATGTGCATTTGTTTGCTAGAAGGTTGTTACTAAAACGACACTTTTGGAACCCAGACCAATTTAATCCCGGTAGTTACATTGAAAGGGAAGCACTGGTGGCATTGGAGTCTTTATTAGACGAGAATCAAGGGGTGGATGAGTCTGAATCTACGTTCCCATCATGTATAAAGAAAAAATCCAACACTTTTCCAGCTTTGTCCCTTTGTCCGCAGGTTGATATTTTTGTGCGGTTGGTTACTAAAGATTTGAGAAATATACAAACAAATTTTGGTGACAATTTGAGTCAGGGTGAACGAAAGGCCTTGAAAGATCTTAAACAGATGAAAGACATTATATTTAAACCTGCGGACAAAGGGGGAAACATTGTAGCATGGCCGTGTGACATGTATGAAAAAGAGGCCAACAGACAGTTAAATGATGTACAAACCTATAGGATCCTAGATCATAATCCTACCTCAATATTCAGGAACCAACTTGAAGAAATACTAGATAGGGCTTTCCTAAAGGGAATCATCACCAAGGGTGTATATGAGGGACTGATGGTGAAGGAACCAAAAATCCCCACCTTATACCTTTTACCAAAGGTTCATAAGGATGTTCAATGCCCCCCAGGTAGACCAATTATCTCCGGGATAGGAGGTTTAAGTGAGGTCTCATGTAGATTCATAGACTTCTATCTTAGACCTCATGTTGAGACCCTCCCCTCCTATACCCGTGACTCCACTGATATTTTGTTATCCCTTGAGGGCTTAAAATTTGAACATGACATGTACATAGTCACAAGTGATGTCGAGTCCCTTTATACCTGTATCCATCATAGCCATGGCCTGCGGGCATGTAAATTTTATTTAGAGGCTGGGAATCTGGCATCTGATCTTGTCGAACTTGTCCTTGAGTTACTGGAGTTTGTGCTTTGTCACAATTTTTTTGTTTTCAAGGACAAATACTATCTCCAGACCCGTGGCACGGCAATGGGGGCCACTTGTGCCCCATCTTATGCCAACCTATTTATGGGTTTCTGGGAACGGCATATGATTCAGGATGAACAGAACCCTTATGAGCTCTCTGTTATATCATGGAGGAGATTTATAGATGATGTTTTGTTTATATGGCAGGGTTGTGAGAGGGACTTGACATCATTTCTTGACTATTTGAACACCAATGACATGAATGTTAAACTCATCAGTAAATATAGCCAAACAGAGATTGACTTTTTGGACTTGAAGATCTCTATCACATCAGATGGTCAGGTGGTTACCGATATTTTTAGGAAAGATACCTCTGTAAACTCCTATTTGAAGGCTGACTCCTCACATCCTAAACATGTGATCAAAGCCATTCCACGGGGACAATTTATACGTGCAAGACGTATTTGTTCTTCCGATACATGTTTTGATAACAGATCTAGGGATCTAACTGACAGGTTTCTTAGAAGAGGCTATGATAATACCCATGTCAAACGGGAATATGAGTATGTGAGAACTTTGAATAGAAATGATCTTTTAAAACCTAAAATAAAAGAAAAATCCAACACTACTGTGAGATTTATCTCTAGATATAATAAAAATTGGAATTCCATTTGTGATATTTTTCAGAAACACTGGTCTGTATTACATACAGATAAAAGATTAAGTAAAATATTGACCGATAATCCGGCTATGACACCACGTCGGTGTTCTAATCTGCGGGATATGCTAGTCCGAAGCCATTATGTTCCTCCAATGAATAAATACATATTTGGCTCCAGGGGACCCAGATGGGGTAACGTACCCTGTGGATCCTGTGGGGCTTGTCCAGTGATGGAGAGGGCTAATTCCTTTATGGGCTCGGATTTAGGTAGGTCATACAAGATAGTGCATTTTGTAAACTGTAATGTCCGGAATGTGATCTATCACGCGCAATGTCCCTGTAATAAAATCTATGTGGGGATGACCACAAGGGAGCTGAAAGTGCGCGTGATGGAACACATTCGTGACATTAAAGGGATAACCAACAGTGATCATGAAGAATGTTTTGGTGATCGGAGCAAACCTTTGGCTAGACACTTTAGGGATCACCATGACAGGAATTGGAGGCTACTTAAGGTGAAGGGGATTGATCGGATCTATCAGGGGAACCGTGGGGGTGATATCTTTAGGGACCTTTTGCGGAAGGAGACTAAATGGATTGTTATTTTAGATACTATGTCTCCGAAAGGCTTAAATGAATCTCAAAGCTTTGCATCCTTCTTGTAAGTATTGTTCTATGTTTTTTAACTTTTTATATTTGACTCTACTCTGATTAGATCCGGTGTGACCATTTCTGATCTGAATCGTATCTTCAATGATTAAAATAAACGTGTGACCATCTAAACGAAGGATATCATGGATGATGAAAATTGCCATTATGAATCTACATCAACAATGTGTATTTATTGAATGACTATATATGCACAAGATTTGTTATTATTATTTTCTAATTATAATTTATAATTTTGTATTAGCACATATATGTATTATGTATAATAATCTTTGTTTGAATTATTATTTTTATTGGTGTTCATGTTTCCATGTATGTATATGTTTGTATTTGTAATGGGTCATGTATATATATATATATTATTTTATATATATTTTCACTCTTTTATATTAACCATGACATTGGTCTGAATATATTTAATAGCACAATTGTTATTTATTATATATATATATTTTTTATATAGGTGTTGGGATTATTAAATATATATATTTTCTGGATATATGTTATAGGGTTTTTGAATATATTCTTTATATGTGTTTAGGTATGTCCATATGTGTGTGTATATATATATATATATATTATTTATTTTTATTATTTTTTATTATATTTTTTATTTTTTATTATTCATTACACATTATATATTCACGGTGTAATCTTGGCGAAGGCTTGGTTTGTCTTGCGTTGGGCAGGACTCGGTGTACTTTCCAGAGTGGAGGGCCCCCGCTCGGTTTGTGCCCTGTGTGTCCGCCCCTCGTCTGACTTACATGTGCTTTCGCTTTGATAATTATTAGTTTTAATTAACATATATAATAATTTTTATTATGGATCACTTCATTTTTTGGTGATCCCTTATTCATCACATATAATCAATTAGTTTAATATGTTTTGCACGCACATATGGATGTATATATGGATATATATACATGCTCTTCAAGTATGATTGGGTTCTTATAATTAATGTATATGTATATGTAATTTGTGTATGTCTCTCATGTATTGTTATATATTCTTTATAAATGTATATATATATATATGTATACGTTTTCTACTGGATATTGGTTATATGGATATTTGGTAATATATTTGTTGGTGTGCAAGTGTATTGTGCAGGTATTCATGGCACAAAGGAGATGTGGATTGACATTTGGTTTCTGTTGAATTATGTTCGCGATATGAATTTGTTTTGTTTATGATAAATGATTCAGTTCAGTTACTTAACCTACTAAGTGTTTTTGGGTAACACTGTTTATGTGTAATGCGATACTCACTACTCCCTGGCCGGGATTTATCCAGTTAAACTTTTTTTGCTTTACTGATGCCTTTGACACGCATTGTTAATGTGCCTGACACGCAGTGATGCGTGACCAGATGTCAGGGGGTGTGAATGGCCTGCTATACATCATAGGTTTAAGTGCTGTGCACTGTGATATCCACTACTCCCTGGCTGGGATCAATCCAGTTAAACTTTTTTGTTTTGCTGATGCCGTTGACACGCATCGCTAATGTGCTTGACACGCAGCGATGCGTGTCATGATTTCTAAGATCAGATGTCAGGGGGTGTGAGTGGCCTGCGACACACCATAGGTTTAGATGATTTGTTGCCTCCCTGATTGGCTTGACGTGCATCGCTATTATGTTTGACACGCAGCGATGCGTGCCACGACCTTGATGATTGAACGTCAGGGGGTGTGAGCAGCTTGGTGCACACTATTGGTCTATGACTTCCCTCTAACACCGTATTTAAACTTGAGTCTTCAGAGTAGTCATTACACCTCCTGACGAAGGTTGCGAAACGCGCGTCGAGGTGCTTGGTGTCCAGGTGTCCTATCCCACCAGTATCATGTCCTCAACAGGTATTTTGTTCTATTTTTAACTGCCTATAGCTTGTTTCTGATTAGGTCTCCATTATCTTAAGCATGGTTGCTATACTTTACTGTTTGGAGGGACCTGTCAGTCTGATACTCATATACATGATATAAGCTATTACTTACCTGGGATGTGATTCTCTATTGGGAGGAATTATTCTCTATATATAACTATTTTTGACACTGTATTCTGTGAACCTGGTACATTTTCTTTTAATTATTTTTTATATGTCTATAGTATATACTTGGGAGGGGGTTAATTTTGTATGTTTTGTATTTATTGATGTTTAATAAAGTAAAAATAAAAATATTTTGATATAATATTATTATGTCGAGATTTTTCTTTTCGGTTTAATAATATCTTAAAGAGTCTAGTGCCCACTTGATTGCCAGACACTTTCTTTCGACAATAGAGTAATTTTTCTCACGTGAGTTGAGTTTCCTGCTCATGTACATGACTGGATGCTCTTCTCCATTAATTTCCTGAGACATGACAGCCCCTACCCCAACCTCTGATGCATCGGTTTGTATTATAAACTCTTTTGAAAAATCTGGTGCTGTCAACACTGGCTGTTTACATAATGTCATTTTCAACTCTAAATGCTTTTTCTGCCTCAGCAGACCATTGTATCATTACCGACTTTTTACCTTTTGTAAGATCAGACAAAGGAGCTGCTATACTGGTGAAGATAGGCACAACCGTCGGTAATAGCCAACAATGCCCAAGAAAGCCCTCACTTGCTTTTTTGTAAGAGGACGTGGCCAATGTTGTATTGCCTCTACCTTATTGACTTGAGGTTTAATCATACCTCTTCCTACAATGTAGCCCAAGTACTTTGCCTGTTCCATGCCAATGGCACACTTTTCTGGGTTGGCAGTAAACCCCGCATTTCTAAGTGAATCTAACACAGCCTGAACCTTACTTAAATGGCTTTTCCAATCTAGGCTAAAGATCACAATGTCATCTAAGTAGGCCGCTGCAAATCCCTTGTGTGGAATTAATATTTCATCTATTGCCCTTTGAAACGTGGAAGGGGCTCCTTTCAACCCAAAAGGCATCCTGATATACTGAAAACACCCATCAGGAGTAGAAAAAACATTTTTTTCTCGAGCCTCTTTTGCCAAAGGTATTTGCCAACCTTTCAATTAGTTTGTCCACCCGGGGCATAGGGTAGGCATCCATTTTTGACATCTCGTTGAGTTTCCGAAAATCATTACAGAAGTGCCAGCTTCCATTTTGTTTAGGGACAAATACAATTGTGCTAGACCATTCACTTTTGCATTTTTCAATTACCCGTAACGTTAAAATTCTCTGAATTTCTTGTGAGATAGTCCCTCTGCGGGCTTCTGGAATTCTGTAAGGTTTTACCTTGACATTTACCTGTTGCTCAGTAATGATATCATGTTCAATAACATTAGTGCAACCCGGCAAGCTAGAGAACATGTCCTTATTGTGTTGCAAAAATTCCTTACTCTCCTGTTTTTGAGAACAAGACAAAGTATCAGGAATTTTCACCTTATGGAATTCTGGGTCAGGACCGGGGGCAGAGCAAGCTAGTTCTGGCAGTGACTCCCTTTCTCTCCAAGGTTTAATCAAGTTTACATGATATATTTGCACTGGTTTCCTTTTTCCTGGCTGAGGCACTCTATAATTGATATCTCCAACTTTTTCCAGGATCTCAAAAGGTCCCTGCCACTTAGCCAAGAACTTGCTCTCAACGGTAGGCACTAGTATTAAGACCCGGTCACCTGGCTTGAACCTCCTAATTCTAGCAGAGTGATTGTATATACTTCGTTGAGCTTCTGGCACGCTCTGTATTTATTCCTTCACTATTGGCATCACCTTAGAAATGCTTTCCTGCATTTGTGCAATATGATCAATTACACTTTTATATGGGGTGGCTTCAGACGCCCATGTCTCCTTAGCTACATCAAGCAGAACACTAGGTTGCCTAGAATATAGCAACTCAAATGGGACAAACCCTGTAGAGGCCTGCGGAACTTCCCTGATTGAGAATAACAAATATGGAAAAAGACAATCCCAATCTTTACCATCTTTTTCAACAGCTTTTTTTAACATTGCTTTTAAGGTCTTATTAAACCTTTCCACCAGCCCGTCCGTTCTTATCTGTTTGATCTCAAGGATTTTACATAATTCTTTCATCACTTTGGACATAGATGGTGTTCCTTGGTCTGTCAAGATTTCTTTGGGAAGACCCATCCTAGTGGATATTGGAAACAACTCACGAGCAATACACTTAGCCGAGGTGTTTCTCAAAGGAATCGCCTCTGGGTATCGGATAGTATGATCTAGAACTACCAAAATGTACTGATGTCCCCTAACAGACTTGACTAATGGTCCCACTATATCCATGGCCATCCGCTGAAACGGCACCTCGATTACAGGAAGAGGCACCAAAGGGCTTCTGAAATGAGAGATAGGAGCATTTAACTGGCAGGTAGGGCAAGATCTACAGTAGTTTTCAATGTCTTTTATAGCAACCTGGCAAATAGAACCTCTGATAGATATGCTCCCTAGTCTTATCTGTAGCTAGATGACCCCCCCAACACATGAGAATGAGCCATGTCTAACACCATTTTTCTATAGGCCCCTGGGACCGTAATTGTTTCACAACTTCATTGTTAGCTTTGGTTATCCGATATAATAGATTGTTGTTAATTTAATAAAAACAGATACCGATTGTCAGCTCCCGGCTCTTGGGGAACACCATTCAGAACAGTCAAATTTTCGAAGGCATTTTTTAGTGTGAGATCTTGCAACTGAGCAGTCCCAAAATTAACCCAAGACACCTCAAGGTCTGGCAAGGCTGGTTCAGGCTCTGTGGTCTCAGCTTCATCTCCTACAAGAACGGATAGGGGAAAATCAGGCACAGCCGTGATTTCCTCTACCATTTCAGTGTGCATTACATTATTAACATTGGGAGATTTACCCCACAGCTCCCAGTAAAAAGGAAAATCATGCCCTATTATGACTGCATGCATTAAGTCTTTTACCATGCCCACTTTGTGGGAGACATTACCACATTCAGCCTCTTTAGTCACTTGAGCAGTGGGATAGTCCTTAACATCCCCATGTACACACATCACCGCCACACTTTTTCCAGGCGTACACTACACATGGATTATCCCTAAGAAGAGTTACCAGGCTTCCTGAGTCAAGGAGTGCAGTCACAACATTGCCATTGACAGTCACCTGGCACATCTGAGGACCCCCTGTTCGGTATGGCACCGCACTGCAGACAGAGTAGGCAAATAATCAGCATCGTCGAGCCACAGCACATTCCATGGGCTCTGACCCCAAAGGACAATATGCTGTTATGTGCCCAGGGTAATGACACCTCCAACAGATTATTTGGTGGGGCGGAGCTTTTGAACCATTTTCCAAATCCTTTTTCTTGTCCACTGCTATTTGTCTCCCCTCTTCCCCAGGTATCTTTGGAGAAAGTCCATTGTTGTACCCACTGGGCCTGGACTGCTAGACTGACCCCCAAGCGAGCAAGTATTTCAGCCTTTAATATGCTGTAGTCCTTAGAATCCTGCAAGGTGAGGTCAAAATATACCTTTTGTGGCTCACCAGTCAAGTATGGAGCCAGCACTTCAGCCCACTGGCAATTTTTCTCTGTCTGCAATCCGCTCAAAGACAGTTAAGTAGGCTTCCACATCATCCTCATTAGTCATTTTCTGTAATGCAGTTTGAACCTTTTTCCGCCCATCAACATTACAACTTTGACCAGTTGCGCACTTACTACTTACGTTATAAAGAGAAGTGTATGACGCTGACCAATCAGAGTCATAAACTTCTCATCATTCCAGCCCAGCATGTTTCACTGCACAGCGTGATCTCGCAAGATCACGCTGTGCTGTGAGTCAGCCCCACCGAAACTTTACCGAAGTGTCGGGAGTGTGAAAAGACATCACATCCTGGCTGGAGGCGATGTCTATTCACTCTCAAGACTCTTCGGTAAAGTTAATGTTGGAGTAAGTGACAGCACAGCGTGATCTCGCGAGCTCACGCTCTGCTATGTGTTCAGCTAAACATGAATAAAGAGAAGTGTATGACGCTGATTGGTCAGCCTCATACACTTCTCTTTACAATGCCCAGTTGGTAAAAAGTTAAAAAAAACATCCAGTTGTCTATTAAGAAACTAATTAGCATAAATCTAAAATTGTAACATAACTTGCTCAAAAATGATCGTTTTTCAAAATAAAAACTACTGTTGTTATCTACATGACAATGCCGGTCAGATTATGTAGGAGATAGAGCACTTATAATCTGGTGACAGAGTCTCTTTAACCCCTTAGTGTCTAAGCCTGTTTTGGCCTTAAGGACCAGACCATTTTTTTCAAATCTGACATGTATCACTTGAAGTGATAATAACTTTGAAATGCTTTTATTTTTTTAAGCGATTCTGAGATTGTTTTCTCGTGACACATTGGACTTTAAGTTAGTGGTAACATTTGGTCGACACATTCAGTGTTTATTTATGAAAAACACCAAAATTTGGAGAAAAATTGCAAAAATTAGCGTTTTTTAAAAAATTTAAATGTATCTGCTTGTAAAACAGATAGTAATAACACACAAAATAGCTACTATTTCCCATTTCCCATATGTCTACTTTATGTTTGTATTGTTTTCTAAACGTCCTTTTATTTTTCAAGGAGGTTAGAAGGCTTAGAACTTTAGTAGCAATTTCTCATATTTCCAAGAAAATTTCCTTGCCTTATTTTAGGGACCGGTTCCGTTCTGAACTGGTTATGAGCGCATTATATACTATAAACCCCCTATAAATCACCACATTTTAAAAACTGAACCCCTCAAAGTATTCAAAACAGCATTTAGAAAGTTTCCTAACCCTTTAAGTGTTTCACAAGAATTAAAGCAAATTAAAGGTGAAATTTACAAATGTCATTTTTTTTTTTTGCAGAAAATCAGTCCTAATCCATTTTTTTTGTAACACAGAAGGTTTTACCAGAGAAACGCAACTCAATATTTATTGCCAAGTTTCTGCAGTTTTTAGAAATATCCCACATGTGGTGCTAGCGTGCTACTGGACGGAAACACAGGCCTCAGATGCAAAGGAGCACCTAGTGAATATTGGGGACTTATTTTTATTAGAATATATTTTAGGCACCACGTCGGGTTTGAAGAGGTCTTGTGGGGCCAAAACAAAGAAAACACCCCAAAAAAGACACCATTTGGCAGACTACACCCCTCAAGGAATTTATTAAGGGGTATAGTGAGCATTTTGACCCTACAGATATTTTGCTGAATTTAGGGTAATTAGGCTGTAAAAATGAAAATCTATGTTTTTTCTAATAAAATGTCGTTTTAGCTCAGATTTTTCCATTTTCACAATAGATAAAGGAGAATAAGAACTGCAACATTTATAAAGCAAACTCTTCTCAGTACGGCAATATCCCATTGTGGTAATAAACTGCTGTTTGGACCCACGGCAGGGCTCAGAGGGGAAGGAGCGCCATTTGTCTTTTGGAGCTCTAATTTTGCTTGATAGTTTTTCAGGTGCCATGTTTCATTTGCAAAGCCAATTAGAGGCCAAAACAGTGGAAACCCCCCAAAAGTGACCACATTTGGGAAACTACACCACTTAAGGAATCTAACTAGGGGTATAGTGAGCAGTTAGACCCCACATGTCTTTTGCAGAATTTTTTTGGAATTAGACCGTGAAAATGAAAATCTACAATTTGTTCCACTGTATTGTAGAATGTCTTCATTTTCACAAGGGATAAAGGAGAAAAAGCCGCCCAACATTTGTAAAGCAATTTCTCACGATTAAGGCAATACCCCACATGTGGTCATAAACTGCTGTTTGGACACACGGCAGGGCTCAGAATGGCAGGAGCGCTATTTGGACTGCAGATTTTGCTGTATTGGTTTTTAGCCACCGTGTCGCATATGCAAAACCCCTGAGGTACCAGAGTATAGTGGAAGCCCCCAAGAAGTGACCCCATTTTGGAAACTGCACCACTCAAGGCATTTATCATTTGCCTGGACATGACAGGGCTCAGAAGTGAAGAGCACCATGTGCATTTGAGGTCTATTTTGGTGATTTTCACTGCATTGGCCCACAAGCGCAGGGCCCTGAAGTCAAATAGTAAAACAAACCCCAAGTAGTGACCCCCATATTGGAAACTACACCCCTTAGGGCATTTTAAGGGGTGTAGTGAGCATTTTGACCCCACAAGTGATTCTACATTAGAAATTAGTGCCCAGCGGATGGTGCAAAGTGAAAATTAAAATTTTCCACTGATATGCCATTTTAGTGCACTATACGTTATGCCCAGTTTGTGCCACTGAAGACAAATATCTCATAAACTGTTAAGCCAGTTCTCCCGGGTATGGCGATGCCATATAAGTGGACGTAAACTGGTGTTTGGGTACGCTGCAGGGTTCAGAAGGGAGGGAGTGACATTTGGCTTTTGGAGCGCAGATTTTGCTTAGTAGTACTTCTGTTTGGGGTTTTGCTGGTATTTCAGTTTATGATGTGGGTGCATATGTAATCTGTGCAGAGAACATCAGGGTATATTAAGTGGGTATAATAATGTGGTAAATAAATAATAACCCGCATATGTGTGGCCAGTGTCGCACTGATAAATGGTGCCCAATCTTATCCGCTTTTGGAACACTCTGCACATTTTGCATCACCATATTCTGAGAGTCAGAACTTTTTTATTTTTTCTCCACTAGAGCTATGTGAGGACTTATTTGTTGCGGGACAATCTGTAGTTTTCATTGGTACCGTTTTGGGGTACACACAATTTTTTTATCACTTTTTATTCCATTTTTTTGGCAAGAAAGGTGACCAAAAACCAGCAATTCAGACAATGTTTTTCTTTGTTTTTTTTTATGGTGTTCACGGTGGGCTATAAATGACAATTTTACTTTATTCTGCGGGGCGATACCATATGTATATAGTTTTTATGTTTTACAGCGTTTGCACAATAACATTACTTTTTTGAAAAATATTCTGAGAGCCATAACTTTTTTATTTTTGCGTTTACAATGCTGTGTCAGGACTTGTTTTTTGCCAGACGGGATGTAGTTTTTATTACTATTTTAGGGTACGTGGGACTTTTTGATCACTTTTTATTCTATACTTTAGAAGGGATGGTGACCAAAAAAATAGCAATTCTGGCATTGTTTTTTTGCGGTGTTCACCGTGTGGGAAAAATAAAATTATAGTTTTATAGTTTGGGTTGTTACGAACGCGGTTATACCAAATATGTGTACTTTTTTAACGTTTTCATTTTTTCCCCTATAATAAAAGACATATTATAGGAAAAAAGGCAGTATTTAATTTTTTATCTTTGAACTTTTTATAACTTTTTTATAAAAAAAATTTGTCCCACTAGGGGATTTGAAGACCTGCACCTCTCATCTTTATTCTAATCCATGGCACTACCCTCGTAATGCAATGCATTAGAGCTGTTAGCTATTCCTTGACAGCAAGCCTATTAGGCTCCACCTCTGGTCAGGGCCTAATAGGCTTCCGTACGTGGCAGACCAGGAAGCCATTGTTGGCTTCCGGTTTCCATAGTAACGATCGGCATCACAGCGATGTCGGTCTCCTGGAAACAACTAAGATGCCGCAATCGCTTTTGATCACAGTATATAAGTTGTTAATGCCAGGGAGCGGAGCTAGCTCAGCTTCAGAGCCCGCCGCCATCTTTCATCTGCTGCCGGAAGCCTTTTAAACCCCGCCTCGGGTGACCATGCTGCAATACTGTGATTGGTCAGTCACTACTGACTGACCAATCACAGTGATAGCTGGCGGCGCTGCGCCGCGATTGTTCCCCCGACGAGTCTATGACAGCCGATGTCAATGTTCTGTCACCATGTGTTTTGACATGGTGGCAGAAAAGCACCATGACGTAACTGTACTTCATGATGCCTTAATGCAGTGCAAACCATGACGTACAGTTGTGTCAAGGTGTGTTAAAGGGTTAAACAGTCTTTAGTCTGGTAAAGCCAGGATCACACACACAGTTTTGATGCAAATTTTTGTAGCAGTTTTTGCCTCAGTTTTTTTAGCCAAAGCCCAGTGGGCACAAATGAAAAGAGATGCATCAGTCTTTTCTTTATACTTTTTCTTCCTTTTGGATCCACTTCTGGCTTTGGCTGACAGAGCCAAAAACTGGCACGAAAACTGCATCAAAACTGTGTGTGTGATCCTGGTCTCAATGTTGATTGTTCTAATATATTTGGGGGCAATTATTGACTTTTCAACCCCAGTTGTCTGGCATAAAAAATGTGCAAACGTTTTGTACCATTTCCATTGAACTTTTCTAAAGTAAGTGAGGCTTATCACAAGGAGCAGGGCCACACACGGCCTGATAAATTTACTATAATTTACAGGAAAATTATTGCGGAAAACAAAACCAGCTTCTTGCTGGCAAAGATTTAATTTTCTGGCACCTGGACGGCCAGAGATGCGCCTATAATATTAAGAGGTTTGCTCATTTTACTCCACCTTTCTTTATATTAAGACTGGAATATAATACACCAGTATTAATACATTTCCCCCATTGTATCAGAATAGGAGAGGAATTTATGCTGCTGATGTATTTATATTGTAGCTCACAAAGGATTGGCTATGCTATAATTGTAGCAAACCATTAGCTGTGAATTCTCAGGCACATGGGCATGGAGCATGTATGGCAGTGCGCAGAGACAGTAAGGCTCCTTAGCACGGTGCTGCATAGCCTTTTTGCACTGCCATTCAGACTCTGTCAGACTTTGTATGTACGGAGATATTTTCCCTAGAAGCAATGCTTCTAATCGAGAATACCTTCATACATAAGGAGTCTGATGGAATGTGACATACATTTTTCTGTTGGATTCATACAGAATCCGATAGAAGAAAACATCTGTATGCCTCGGTATATTATGGCTATTTACAAAATGGAGACATAATACAGCCATATGCATAAGCCTTAGGTATAAGGTCTGTTTGGATTTCTGGATATGAATACAAATGTTTTGTTCACTGACCGTTTACAGAAATCTTGAAAATTGTGAGGATTTCAAATAAAAAGTATTGTTGCATACAATGAATACATTTTCTTTGCAAGAGATACATAGAATGGACTGATATACAATAGTACATACATGTATCTGACATTATGGTGGATAAAATGTGTGCCATATTTATGTACTTTTATCAAATCCATTTGGCATTGTGATAAATTTATGTTCACAAAAGAGTCATATCCATGACAATCACCAAATAAACAAAGTTTATTTTATTGTTCTATCAATGAAACATCTTACCTGTATTGTGGATAATTAAGGAAATACTCCACAACATGTCGCAGAAAATATATATTACTGTACTAACTATTAATTTATGTGTTAATAACTTTGAAATGCTTTGATTTATCCAAGTGATTCTGAGATTGTTTTGTCGTGAAATTGTATTTTATCTCAGTGCTAAAATTTGGTTGATACATTAAGTATTTATTTGAGAAAAACAACTAAATTTTGAGAAAATTTGCAAAAATTTGCATTTTTCTAAATTTAAAATAGTTACTAGTTTACATTTCCCATATGTCTACTTCATGTTTGCACCACTTTTTGACCATCCTTTTATTTTTCTAGGATATTACAAGGATTAAAACTTCTCACATTTTCAAGAAAATTTCCAAAACCTATTTTTTTTTAGGAACCACTACCACTTCAGCCCTGAAGTGGCATTGAGAGCCCTATATATTAAAACTCCCAATAAATCATCCAATTGTAAAAACTCCAGCACTTAGGCGGGATTCACACGACCGGGTCCCGCCCGAGCCCGAGTGCCGGCCGGTAAAATCTGCCATTTTGCCCGGCCGGTTTGCATAAAGTTATGCATCCGTTCCGGGCCGGGCAGATCTGGACAGTGACATCAGCGGCAACTCCTGAAGGGGAATCCCCATGTGTTCGGGGATTCCGCTTCAGGAGTTTCCCCTGATGTCACTGCCCAGATATGGACAGAGACATCAAGCACTCTGTCCAGGAGCGAAATCCCCGAAAACACAGGGATTCCGCTCCTTCAAGGAGCTAAAGTGGGGCTAGCACATAGCAGAGCGGGGAGACACCTCCCCGCTCTGCTATAGTGGCGTTGCTACCGTAGTAGCAGCCGCAGCAGCAGCAGCTGCTAGTGGCGCCATCGAAGGTGTCGCCGGGCCAGGGCGCTTTTAAAACAAGCAGGGGAAGGGAGCCAGCGCAGCGCTCCCTTCCACCTGCTGTACACCCCGGCCCTGCCACACAGTGTACAGCGCACAGCCATTCGTCCGAATGGCATCAACTCCAGACAGAGCGCAAGCCACGGAAAACCCGGCCATCACTTGGGACACATTCCGGTGATGGCCGGGTATTACCCGGCCCCATAGACTTCTATGGGAGCCGGGCGGCCGGGTACCCGGGCGAAAATAGAGCATGTCCTATTTTTTGACGGACGGTTTTCCCGGCCGTCAAAAAATCGGTCGTGTGAATAGCCCCATTAGGGGTCTATTATTCCTAATGCAGCCGGGTGCCGGCCGATTTATTAACGGCCGGCATCCGGCCGGGAAAACCTGTCGTGTGAATGAGGCCTTAGGGTAGGAACAGACAAAGCATAAACACTGTAGATTTTCCGCAACAGATTAATTGCGGGAAAATCCGCAGCATATTACAGTAGCAGCAGTGTGGGTGAGATTTCAACAATTTTCGTCCACACACTGCAGTAAATTTCCGCACTACAAACCCCACATAAATTGACCTGCGGTGTGGTAACTTCAACCGCTGCATGTCAATTCATTCTGCGGATATGCAACTTCTTCTGTTGCAGGTTTTCCCATTGAATTCAACGGGGTGCTTAATCCCGCAACAAAGCAGTGTGTGTTGTGATATTTGCAGCGGAATTACAGAGATACGCCGTAAGAACTGCAAGTAAGAAAAAAAAAAAAGTTATACTTACCCAGAATTCCCTGCTTCTTCTCCAGTCCGCCTCCCTGGATAATGTTGCAGGTCATGTGACCGCTGCAGCTAATCACTACTTGAGCATCTAGTGGATTTTGGGGCCTCCTTTTATTATAATATATTTTAGGCACCATGTCAGATTTGAAGAAGTCTTGTGGTGCAAACAGAGTGGAAACCCCCCAAAAAGTGACCACATTTTGGAAACTACATCTCTCAAGGAATTTTTTATAGGGGTATAGTTAACATTTTGACCCCACAGTTTTTTTGCTGAATTTATTGGAATTAGTCTGTAAAGATGAAACTCTACTTTTTTTCTGAAAAAAAAAACCATAAAATTATCTCATTTTTACAAGGAATAAAGGAAAAAAAGCACCCCAACATTTGTAAAGCAATTTTTCCTGAGTACTGTAATACCCCATATGTGTTCAGAAATTGCTGTTTGGACATCAGGGGGGGGGGCTCAGAAAGAAAGGAGCACAATTTGGCTTTTGTAGCTCGATTTTTGCTGGAATGGTTTTCGGGTGCCATGTTACATTTGCACAGCCCCTGAGGGACCAATACAGTGGAAACCCCCCAAAAGTGACTCCACTTGGGAAACGACACCCCTTAAGGAGTATAGCTAGGGGTATAGTGAGCATTTAGACCCCATAGGTCTTTTGAAAAATTTATTAGAATTGGGCTGTGAAAATAATAAAATTAAAAATTTCCACTAAAATTTAGTTTTTTTTTGTTTTCACAAAGGATAAAGGAGAAAAAACATTTTTTTTATTTTTTTAAATATGTAATGTTAGCTACCAATGTATTTTTTTTTCCGCAATGGCTAAGAGGAGAAAAAACACCACACAATTTGTTACTCATTTTCTTTTGAGTATGACAATATCCTATATGTGGCCCTAAACTGCTGTTTGGGCACATAGCAGGGCTCAGAAGGAAAGGAGCGCTATTTAGCTTTTGGAGCGCAGAATTTGCTGGATTGGTGTTCGTGCATCATGTCGCATTTGCAAAACCCCTGAGGCACTAGAATAGAGTGGAAACCCCCAAGAAGTGACTAAATTCTGGAAACTACACCCCTCTAGGCATTTATCATTTGCATGGGCATATGACAGGGCTTAGGAGTGAAAGAGTGCCATGCGCATTTGAGGCCCATTTTGGCGATTTTCGAAGTATTAGTCCACAATTGCAAGCCTCTGAGGTCAAATAGTAAAATAAACCCCCAAGAAGTGACCCATATTTTGCAAACAACACACCTTAAAGCATTTTTAAGGGGCGTAGTGAGCATTTTTACCTTACAGGTGTTTTTTCATTAGAAATTAATGTGCAACAGATAGTGCAAAGTAAAAATTGCAATTTTACACTGATATGCCATTTTAGTGCACAATATGTAATGCCCAGTTTGAGCCACTGAAGAAAAATACTTATTTTAAACAAGTTCTCCCGGGTATGGGAATGCCATATGTTTGGGCTTAAGCTGCTGTTTGGGCACACTGTAGGGCTCGCAAGGGAGGGAGCGCCATTTGGATTTTGGATCACCGAGTTTGCTTGGTAGTAGTTCTGTTTAGAGTTTTTGCAGCTATTTCAGTTTATAATGTGGGGGCATATGTAATCTGTGTGGAGAACATCAGGGTGTAATAAGGTGGTAAAATAATGAGATAAATAAATAATAATCCACGGATGTGTGGTTAATGTCGAACGGATAAATGGTGCCCGATCTTATCCCCCTTTTGGAACATACTCTGCACCTTTTGTGTTGCCATATTCTGAGAGACAGACATTTGTGGGACAATCTGTTGTTTTCATTGATGTCATTTTAGGGTACATGTGTCTTTTGATCACTTTTTATTCCTTTCTTTGGCAAGCAAGGTAACCAAAAACCAGCAATTCTGACATTGTTTTTATTAAAAATGTTTACAGTATATACTGTGCACTATAAATGTTTACTTTATTTTGTGGGTTGAATCTATTATGGCGATACCATATGTATATAGTTTATTATGCTATACAGCTTTTGAACAATAAAATCACCTTTTTTTTTTTTTTAAATCATTTTGTTTTTTGTGTCACCATATATTGAGAGCCATAACTTTAATTTTTCCGTCAAAAAAGCTGTGTCAGGGTTTGTTTTTGCGGGACGGATTGTAGTTTTTAGTGGTACTATTTTGGGGTACATGCGACTTTTTGATCACTTTTTATTCTATGTTTTGGGAGGGGTAATGACCAAAGAAAACAGCAATTCTGTCTGGTAAAATAACATAATACTTTATGAATGCAGCGATACCAAATATGAATACTTTTTTTTAATGTTTTCATTTTTTCCTATAAAAAAAAACTTATTATAGGGAAAAAATTATTGTTTTTTTTCGTTCAAATATTTTTTATTAAAGTTTCACATAAACAAAACAAATTGTCAGCAAAATCGGCCTTTATTTATTACCTCCCTGAGCAAAAATTATAATTTGTCCAAGCTATCCAGTATTTCTCAAAAGATGAAATCGAGAAATTACCAAATCCAAAGGCTTTTTTGTATACATAGGATGTGTTTATTACCGAAATTAATTCGGAAAGTGGTGGGATTTCCACTTGTTTCCAGTAACGTGTTAGAACCAATTTTGACATAACTAGGATCTTACAAAATAAACTCCCATGAGCAACAGATACACTATCTATTTCTAAAAATAGTATAAACAGCTGTGTGCTAGGCAAGACTTCCATAGAAAATATGTCAAACATTAGAGTAATTACCTCAGACCAGTATTTATTAATAAGGGGACACTCCCATAGAACATGTATGAGAGAACCCCTATTACCGCAATTCCACCAGCATAATGAAGAGGCATTTGGAAACATTGTATGTAGACGATCTGGCGTATAGTACCATCGATAAAATGTTTTGGTGGTAGCTTCTATATGTGAAACACATCTAAGTGAAGTATGTATCCATTTAAAGCCTGAAGTCCATTGATGATCTGAAAACGTTTTCCCTAAGTCCGGTTCCCAATGAACAGTCGGACCAGTTTTCTGGTACTCTGAATAAGAGGAAATGGAGTTATAAAGATATTTTAAGTTCTTCTTCCCAGCGTTAAAACCACTCAGTAACTGGAGATTGCCCCGGAAATTGAGATCTGCATGACTATGTATAAAATTTTTAATCCTAATGTATGTAAACAACTCCCTCTGAGGAATAGCAAAGGATGTCATTAAGTGTGCAAAGCTCAACAATTGATTGTCATGAAAAAGTTGGTCGCATGTAACCAATCGCCACGTTTTCAAACACTGAAAGTTCAGGCTAGGTATAGATAGCTCCAAAAAATCTAATGGAAGATAAGACCTAGATATTGGTAGGCGTTCTCAACTGGGAGTGGTATATCCCAAAATGGTAAGAAAAGGAGGGATCTCAAACCTCCGGAGCCCAAATAGGATGATTCAATGTGTACCCAATGTTTTGAGTTATCATCCTTCCACCACGACCTCGCTTGAGCTGCTACAGTAGCAACATAATACCCAAATATACTAGGGACTCTCAGGTCCCCTGATTTCTTATCTTTGATGAGTATATGAGATGCAACTCTTAATTTCTTCTTTGCCCAAATAAAGTTAATCAAAATACATTGAATGTGATAAAAATAAGATTTGGGAATTGTTATAGGGAGAGTTCAAAACAAATATAATAGCTTTGGTAGGAGAAGCATCTTAAACGCGGCAACTCTACCCAACTATGAAACCTCTACTAAGAATTCAATCGATCTCATCCTGAATCACCTGTATGAGAGGGATTTAGTTAGCCCCAAATAAAGCTTTATGTTTATCCGTCAAAGTAAGGCCCAAATAGGTGATTTTTGTCTTATTCCATACAAATGGGTATTTAGATTGGAGAAAATGTAAAGATGAGACCGAGAGATGCAGGGGAAGGATCTGAGACTTTTGTGTGTTAAGTGTATAAAGGGAGACGTGACCAAACTGCGATATACAGTCTATAGCAGCTTCCAGAGAAGTCTCCGGGTTAGACAGAGACAATATAACGTCATCAGCATATAAGGAGATAATATGCGTCTTTGATCCTATTTTTATGCCCTGCACTGCTGTATGTAATCTAAGAAGTCGGGCTAAAGGTTCCATAGACAACACGAATATGAGGGCTGCCTTGTTTAGTACCATTGGAAATTCCAAAAGCTCCAGAAAACACCCCATTCGTATATACTTTTGCCGAAGGTTCAGAATACAAAGCCTGTATGGCCGACACTATAGTGCCTGAAAAACCCATTTGTTTAAGAGTAGAGAAGGCGTACAACCAAGAAATGCGGTCAAACGCTTACTCCGCGTCCAAAGCTAACAACACGGATGGGATGTGTTTCTTCTCAATATGGTTCAGCAAACCTACTACCCGTCTGGTATTGTCTGATCCCTGTCTCCCCCTAATGAAGCCAGTCTGGTCATCCGCTATCAGATAAGGTAATATAGGGGCCAGTCGATTCGCTATTAATTTGGCATCGATTTTCTGATGAATATTTAATAAGGAAATTGGCCTAAAGTTTTGGGGTTGTCAGCCGACTTTCCAGGTTTCGGTAAAGTAATTATCAACGCTTCTTGATTTTCTTTAGGAAAGGATCCCGAGGATTGAGCGGTTTGAAAAAATCTACATAAGTTTGGGGAGAGGATTTCATGGAATGTTTTGTAATAAGCGTTGGTGAGACCATCTCTACCCGGCGCCTTATCTGGTGGTAATGAGCGTAGGATGTCAGTTACTTCTGTGACTGAAATTGGGGCGTTTAAAGTATGCAATTGACTAGGCGTTAATTTAGATAAGGGGATGTTGTCCAGAAAGGTTTGGATGTCATTTATAGTTGGTTTCGATGTGAATGGATCCCGGTTTATGTTATATAAAGATTCATAGAAATCCTTGAATTGATTAGCAATATCAACAGGATGTGAAATTTGTTCATGAGTGTAAGGGCGGGTTCACACATAGCGGAATTTCACTTAAATTCCGCTGCGGACACTCCGCAGCGTTAATCCGCAGCGGAGCCGTTTCTCCATTGACTTTCACTTTAATTTAGCAGTGTTCGTTTACACGATGCGTACAATTCCGCTGCGGAGCATAGGCTGCGGAGCGGAATTTGGTGTCCGCAGCATGCTCTGTCTGTTGCGGAGCAGTGGCGGACTCATGGCGGAATTTCTCCATTGACTTCAATGGAGATTCAAAGTTCCGCAATGAAGTCCGCAGCTGTCATGCACATGTCATGTGTGCTGCGGATGCGTCTTGCTTTTTTAACTTGACATTTCTTCATTCTGGCTGGACCTATGTATTTCTAGGTCTACAGCCAGACTGAGGAAGTCAATGGGGCTCCCGTAATGACGGGAGCGTTGCTAGGAGACGTCTGTAAATAGTCACTGTCCAGGGTGCTGAAAGAGTTAAGCGATCGGCAGTAACTGTTTCTGCACCCGGGACAGTGACTACCGATCTCAATATACATGTATCTGTAAAAAAACATATAAGTTCATACTTACCGAGAACTCCCTGCGTCTGTCTCCAGTCCGGCCTCCCAGGATGACGTTTCAGTGTAAGTGACGGCTGCAGCCAATCACAGGCAAAGCACAGGCTGCAGCGGTCACATGGACTGGCGCGTCATCCAGGGAGGTCGGGCTGGATGCCGAAAGAGGGACGCGTCACCAAGACAACGGCCGGTAAGTATGAAAATCGTTTCCTTTCACTAGGGAAAGTGCTGTCCCTTCTCTCTATCCTGCACTGATAGGGAGAAGAGAAGCACTTTTCCCGCAGTCTGCAGCAGCTAGTCCGCATCAATGTACTGCACATTTTGTGCAGATCCGCTGCAGAATCTGCAACGCAGATTCTGTGCGGCATCGATGCGGACAGTTGCGGAGGAATTCCGCCATGTGTGGTCATGCCCTTAGGGTCCAATATATAAGGAATTCTAGATTTTTGATGGTGGTGTTTAAGTCGGGCAGCTAGTAATTTACCCACTTTATTATTTTGAGAATAATATCTAAGACCATAGCCAATATTGGCTCTTGACGCAGATTGTGTAAACTAGTGGCTTGTGGAATGGATGGGGCGAATTTGTTTAACATTTCTATTGCGTGGATTTGTTCTGTAAGTTTTGTGATGGTATTTAGACGTAGTTTCTTGACAATATGACCACTGGCGTAGCTATAGGGGTCGCAGCGGTCGCAATTGTGACCGGGCCCCGAAGCCAGGGGGGCCCACGGCCCCCCGGACCACATCAATAAAAAGTTACTATAGTAACTCGGGCCGCGGGCCCCTGTTACTATAGTAACAGACAGTACTTACCTTCCTGGTTTCGGATCGCAGCGGAGGTCCTGACGTCAGGCGCTGTGCGCAGTGCTTGACGTCACAGCGCTATGGGCCGCGCACAGCATCGAGAGGACAGAACTCCCGCCGCGGCCAAAGAGGAAGGTAAGCTTAGCCCTGACTGGCGGGGTCCGACTCCCGGGACCCGCCAATCAGCTGTTTTGAAGGGGCTGCAGCACTCGTACGAGAGCTGCTCCCCTTCATTCCGGTCACACTGTGAATCGGTGTTGGCGATTCACAGTGTGAGCGAGTAGTGAAATGAAGGGGAAGCAGCTCTCGTACGAGTGCTGCGGCCCCTTCAAAACAGCTGATTGGCGGGTCCCGGGAGACACATCAGCTATTGATGGCCTATCCTGTGGATAGGCCATCAATGTTTAGGGACTGCACAACCCCTAAGCCTACGATGTAGCAGGCTTAGGGGGCCCATGAGACAGGATCACAGATTGTGTGATGCTGTCTGCTGGGCCCTGTATCTAAGCCAATCACATGGTAGGCTTAGATACATGGCCCATGTGTGATCCTGTCTGCTGGGCCCTGTATATAAGCCTATCACAGTGTAGGTTTAGATACAGGGCCCCAGCACGCAGTAATCTTATACTGTATAAGATTACTGTGTGCTGGACCCTGTATCTAAGCCTACGTTGTGGTAGGCTTAGATACAGGGTCCCACAGACAGTATCACACATGGGCCCTGTATCTAAGGGTATGTTCACACGCTAAGCCAAAAACGTCTGAAAATACGGAGCTGTTTTCAAGGGAAAACAGCACCTGATTTTCAGACGTTTTTTGAGCAACTCACGTTTTTCGCGGCGTTTTTCGCGCCGTTTTCGCGCCGTTTCTTCGCCCGTTTTTGGAGCTGTTTTCAATAGAGTCTATGAGAAAACGGCTCCAAAAACGTCCCAAGAAGTGTCCTGCACTTCTTTTGACGAGGCTGTAATTTTACGCGTCGTCTTTTGACAGCTGTCAAACGACGACGCGTAAATTACAGGTCGTCGGCACAGTACGTCGGCAAACCCATTCAAATGAATGGGCAGATGTTTGCCGACGTATTGGAGCCGTATTTTCAGGCGTAAATCGAGGCAAAATACGCCTCGTTTACGCCTGAAAATAGGTCGTGTGAACCCAGCCTAAGCCTAACACATGTGGTACTAATCATTTTTCTTGTGTGTTTTCTTACAGGTTCGGTCGTTGGACTACGTCGGATTCCAGGACTACTTCGATGACGGCTTTTTTTTTATTATCAATAAAATGGTTAATGGTTAATATTTTTTCTATGTCTTTGTGTTTTTTTTTTAAACTATATTACTACCGCCTTAGTAATGGCCGCCGGCTGATTGACAGCATCCATTGCTAAGGCGGGGCTTAGTGTTAGCCGGTGCAGAGGCTAACACTAACCCCCTTTATTACCCCGGTACCCACCGCCACCAGGGGTGCTGGGAAGAGCCGGGTACGATCCAGTACCCGACCATCTGTAGTGATGGTAGGGTACTGGGGCGGCCGCAGGCTGGTATTATCAGGCAGGGAAAGGCCAGATACAGTGGCCCTTCCCACCCTGGTAATGCTAGGATGCTGCTGCTTTATTGTATCTGGCTGGTTATGAAAAATGGGGGGGACCCCACGTCATTTTAAAAAAAATAACAAAATAATTGGAAAGAACGATGTGGGGTCCCCCCCAATTTTCATAACCAGCCAGACACAACACAGCAGCAGCAGGAAGCATTACCAGGGTGGGAAGGGCCACTGTTTTTGGCCTTCCCCAGCCTAATACTACCAGCCTGCGGCCACCCCGGTGCCTGACCGTCACTGCAGATAGTCAGGTACTGGTTCGTACCCGGCTCTTCCCAGCACCCCTGGTGGCGGTGGGTATCGGGCTAATAATGGGGGTTAGTGTTGGCCTCTGCACCTGCTAACATTAAGCCCTGCCTTAGTAATGGAGGTTGTCAACCAGCCAGCGGCCATTACTAAGGCGGTGATAATAAAGTTTAAAAAGATACAAGCACATAGAAAAAATATTTTATTGAAATAAAAAAACAACCCTCATTAACCATTTTATTGAGAATAAAAAAAAACGCCATCATTGAAGTCCTCGAATCCGAAGTCCAACAACCGAACCTGTAAAAAAACACAATCACACAAAAATAATCCGTAACACATAAAGAAGCAAAATTATTATTCTTACCTTTCCTGGGTCCAGCGCTGGAGCCGCAATGTCAGCGAGCGGAGTCCTGTATCTAATCCAATCATGTGTGATACTGTCTGCTGGGCCCTATATCTAATTCTATCATGTGTGATACTGTCTGCTGGGCCACTGTATCTAATCCAATCATGTTTGATACTGTCTCCTGAACTGTGTATCTAATCCTATCATGTGTGATATTGTCTGCTGAGCCACTGTATCTAATCCTATCATGTGTGATACTGTCTGCTGAGCTGTGTATCTAATCATATCATGTGTGATACTGTCTGCTGAGCCCTATATCTAATCCTATCATGTGTGATACTGTCTGCTGAGCCACTGTATCTAATCCTATCATGTTTGATACTGCCTTCTGAGCCACTGTATCTAATCCTATCATCTGTGATACTGCCTTCTGAGCCACTGTATCTAATCCAATCATGCGTGATACTGTCTGCTGAGCCACTGTATCTAATCCAATCATGTGTGATACTGTCTGCTGAGCCCTATATCTAATCCTATCATGTGTGATACTGTCTGCTGAGCCACTGTATCTAATCCTATCATGTGTGATACTGTCTGCTGAGCCACTGTATCTAATCCTATCATGTGTGATACTGTCTGCTGGGCCCTATATCTAATCCAATCATGTGTGATACTTTCTGCTGAGCTGTGTATCTAATCCTATCATGTGTGATACTGTCTGCTGAGCCGCTGTATCTAATCCTATCATGTGTGATACTGTCTGCTGAGCCACTGTATCTAATCCTATCATGTGTGATACTGTCTGCTGGGCCGCTGTATCTAATCCTATAATGTGTGATACTGTCTGCTGAGCCACTGTATCTAATCCTATCATGTGTGATACTGTCTGCTCAGCCACTGTATCTAATCCTATCATGTGTGATACTATCTGCTGAGCCACTGTATCTAATCCTATCATGTGGGATACTGTCTGCTCAGCCAATGTATCTAATCCTAGCCATAGTTTATAGGGTCGTAGTGCTATAGATATGCTATGCTGTCTCCTATACACACATTTTTTTTTGGGCGGACACATATGTATTGGGGCTATTTCCCCTGACATATTAAGCCCTAAGGGTATGTTCACACGGCAGCGTCTGTTACGGCTGAAATTACGGGGCTGTTTTCAGGAGAAAACAGCTCCGGAATTTCAGACGTAAAGGCATGTGCAGGCGTCTTTCGCTGCGTCCATTACGGACGTAATCGGAGCTGTTTTTCCATGGAGTCCATGGAAAAATGCTCCATTTACGTCTGAAGAAGTGACAGGCACTTCTTTGACGGGGCGTCTTTTTTACGCGCCGCCTTTTGACAGCGGCGCGTAAAAAAAATGACCGTCGGCACAGAACATCGTAAGACCCATTCAAATGAATGGGCAGATGTTTGCCGACGCTTTTGAGCCGCATTTTTTTTAGACGTAATTCAATGCTAAAACGCCCGAATTACGTCCGGCTGCTAGTACTGCATTGTTGGGTCACTTAGGAGACCAAGCGATGCAGCTGAAAGCTGCGGACCGTCGGCCATGAGAAGTTTGCGGGGGGGGGCCCAAAAAGAACTTTTGCATCGGGGCCCATGAGCCTTTAGCTACGCCCCTGAATATGACCCATACGTATCAAGGATCCCCTTATGAACGCTTTATGAGCATTCCAATGCAAATTGATATGTAGCTCTCCTGTGTCATTAGTCGCAAAGTATTCTTCAAGATCTCTAATTATTTCCTGTTTATATTTGGAATGGGACAGTAGAAACTGATTACATCTCCACATAAAGGTGGGATTAGAATTATTATGTTCTTTTAAAGTTAGAGATATGGCAGCATGGTCAAACCATTTAATAACTTCTATGGTAGAATTTTCCATGAGAAGTAAAAGATCTTTATCTATGAGAAACATGTCAATTCTAGAGTAACAATTATGCGGACTAGAAAAAAAGGAAAAATCCCTCTCCGTACCATGATGAATCCTCCAACTATCATATAACTCTCTATTCCAAACCAACGTCCGTAAGAAGAATTGGTCGAGTCTGCTACTAGAGGTGGATTCCAGAGATGTGTTCATTACCATGTTGTAATCCCCACATATTATCAGTTTACCCTCTCTATATTTATCAATGATCCTAAACAGTTTGTGGAAGAAATGCATTTGACGTGTATTAGGTGCATATAATGTTACCAAAGTATATTTGACGTTGTTAATTAAGCAGACCAGCAAAATATATCGGCCATTGGGGTCAACATGTAAACGGATTTGTTGAAACGCTACGGAGTTGATTATTGTTTTTTTTAATTTGAAACTTTTTTAATCTTTTGTACAACGTTTTTATTCACTTTTTGAAACTTTTTTTGTCCCACTAGGGGCTTGAAGGCCTGCATCACTGATCTCTATTCTAATACATTGCATTGCCTACATAGTGCAATGAATTACAGCTGTCAGAGTCAATCTGACAGCAAGCCTATTAGATCCTGCCTTCGGAAGGATCTATGTCATGTACTCTCTGCCTGCAGCTCCCTCGGTCTCCAGGACGTCGAGTTACTCGCTCGGGCGTCGCCTAGCCTGGCAGACTGCAGCAGTCTGCAGCCAATAGGAGCTCTGGAGCGTCAGGCCAATCAAAGCCTGGCTGATGTTCCTGAACTGTCTCCTTATTTAGTTCAGCCTGGGGCAGTAGGCCTTTGCCTGTAATTAGTGTTACCTTGCCTGGTGCCTTCCCCTGTTCCAGACTTCCCTGAGCGACTGGCATTTTCACTCCTTTGTGACCTGACACCGGCTGGACTCCTGACTTTTCTTTGCCTTCTGACTTTTGTCTTTTCTTCACTCTCCTGGTTTGACCCTGCCTGCCTGACTCCGCCTCTTGCGCCCGGACTTGTCCGTGGCGCAATTGCCCTGCCTCTCCCTCCGTGTACTTCCCAAGTTAGCCTTTGTTATTTCGTACTGTCTCTCTACATTTATCAGTTTCACGTGTAATAGTATAGGGAACGCCGCCCAGTTGTGCCCCGTCGTTTAGGTCGGGTCGTACAAGTAGGTAGAGACAGAGGATTGGGAAGAACAGGGACCTCACTATTTACTGTGTATTTGTTTTTGACAGCCTAATAGGCTTCCGTACTTGGCAGACCAGGAGGCCATTGTTAGGCCTACAATTGCCATACAAACTATCGACACCCCCACAGACACGTTGCGGGGGTGCTGATCGGCTACAAACCACCTTGATGCCATGGTCGATATTGACCACAGCATCTAAGGGATTAACCCTTTCAGGACCAGACTAATTGTCATTTTTATGCTTTTGGTTTTTCCTCCCCGGTTTCAAAAAGTCATAACTTTTATATTTTTTTGTTGACACAGCCATATGAAGGCTTCATTATTAGGGGACAAATTGTACTTTCTAATAGTGCTATTTAATATTATGTGTGATGTTTTGGGAAGCTGGAAAAATATTCAGAATGGGGTGGAATTGGAAAAAAATATCTGCCATTTTCTTATGTGTTTCGTTTTTACGGTGTTCACTGTACGGTGAAAATGACATGTTACCTTTATTCTGCGGGTCAATACAATCAGGGTGATACCAAATTTATATAGTTCTTGTTACGTTTTAGTGCCTTTAAAAAAAAATTAAAGTCGGAAAGAAAAAAAAATAGTTTGCATCGCCATATTGTGACCCCCGGAACTTTTTTATATTTCTGTGTACAGAGCTGTATAAGGCATCTTTTTGTACATGGAAAGATGTCGTTTTTATTAATATCATTTTTGGGAATGTCTGGCATTTCGATTACTTTTTATTTAAAAAAATTTGCGGGTTGAAGTGGCAAAAAAAAACTGTGATTTGTCCATTTTGACCTTTTTTCCCGCTACGACATTCACTGAATTGGAAAAATATTTTGATATTTTTATAGTTCGGCATATTTGGTTGCCGAATACCTAATTTAAGGAGGATAAGGAGATCCTTTTGTTACAAAACAGCAGTGAAAATAAAAATGCCCAAATAATGTCAAATAATCACATTTGTGATACTCAAAGTGAAAAATTGAAAGGCAAGTTAACCGCTTCCCGACCGCCCACAGTAAATTCACATCGGCACTTGCTGGGCTCTGTGCAGCGCCGACGTGAATTCACGGTGGGTGTTAAAAGCGCGATCCGGGTGTCTCAGAGTAGCGCTGACACCAGGATCGCGCTGTTAACCCCTGCCTCTGGTCCCGGAGACATGATCGGGACCTAATTGTTTCAGGTCCCGGTCATGTGATCACAGGGAAAGTTTGTTGTAGCAACGAACTGGAAAGTTTGTTACTACAACAAACTGGAAAGTTTGTTGATACAACAAACTTTCCCGGGGACCGATTGCAGGTGCTGCAGTCAGTTATAAGTCAGAACCGGAGGCCATACAACGGCCCCCGGGTCTGCCATGCACAGCAGCCTATGAGAACCAGCCGGAGGCCGGTCCTCATAAGCTTCCTGTCAGTGTGACTCTCAGCATCACACTGACAGTTTATAATACGTTACATTACCTAGGTAGTGTAATGTATTATAGCAGCGATCAGTGCTGCCAGTCTTCAAGTAAAACAAGTAAAAAGTAAAAAATAAAGTAATAAAAATGTTTTATAAAAGTGTAAAAACAAGTTCTAAAAGTTACAAAAACAAAAAATGCTTTTTTTCCTATAAGTCTTTTATTATAGGAAAAAAATAAAAATGTTAAAAAAAGTACACATATTTGGTATGACCGCGTTCACAACGACCCAAACTATAAAACTATAATATTATTTTTCCCGCACGGTGAACAGCGCAAATTTTTTTTATTAAAAAACAATGTCAGAATCACTATTTTTTTGGTCATCAACCCTCCAAAAATATAGAATAAAAAGTGATCAAAAAGTCGCATGTACCCTAAAATAGTACCAATAAAACTACACCCGTCCCGCAAAAAACAAGCCCTTTTTTTGGCTGAAAAATAAAAAAGTTATGGCTCTCAGAATATGGTGACACAAAAAATTCATAATTTTATCGAAAAGTGATTTTATTGCGCAAATGCCACAAAACATAAAAAAACTATATACATCTGGTAACGCCGTAATCGTATCGACCCGCAGAATAAAGTAAAATGTCATTTATAGCGCACGGTGAAAAGTGTAAAAAAAAAAAGACAAAAAGCTTTGTCAGAATTTTTTTTTTGTCACTTTGATTGCCCAAAAAATCTAATAAACAGTGATAAAAAAATCACATGTACCCTAAAATGGTACCAATGAAAACTACAGATTGTCCCGCAACAAATAAGTCCTCGCACGGCTCCGGTGAAGAAAAAAAAAAGAAGTTCTGGCTCTCAGAATATAGCGACAGAAATTGTGCAGTGTCCTAAAGCAGATAAGATCGGGCACCATTTATCAGTGCGATATTGGCCACATATCTGCGGATTATTATTTATTTACGAAATTATTATACCCTCTTATTATGTCCTGATGTACTCTGCCCAATTTACACATACACCCACATCATAAACTGAAATACCAGCAAAACCCCAAACAGAAAAGTTACCAAGCAAACTCTGCGCTCCAAAAGCCAAATGGTGCTCCCTCCCTTCTGAGCCCCACAGCGTGCCCAAACACCAGCTTACGTCCACATATATGATATTTTATATCCGGGAGAACCAGCTCAACATTGTATGAGGTATTTATCTTCAGTGGCACAAACTGGGCACAACATATTGTGCATTAAAATGGCATATCAGTGGAAAATTTTAATTTTCACTTTGCACCATCTGCTGCGCATTAACGCCTTCGCGCACCACGACTTAACAGCATATCGTGGTGCGGGGGGTTATATATGGAGCGGGCTCATGCGCTGCGCCCGCTCCATATTCTGCAGCTGTCCGCTGTGTATTACAGCTGACACCCGGGAATAATGGACAGGAACAGCGATCGTGCTGTTAGAGGAGCCTGTAAAAATGATATTATACTGCAATACATTAGTACTGCAGTGTATTGTACCAGCGACCTAATGATCGCTCATTCCAGTCCCCTAAATGGATTTTTGGGAGGTTTCCACTGTTTTGGTACCTCAGGGGCATTGCAAATGCGACATGACACCCGAAAACCATTCCAGATAAATTTGAGCTCCAAAAGCCAAATATTGTTCCTTCACTTCTGAGTCTTGCCGTGGGTCCAAACAGCAGTTTATTACCACATATGGCATATTGCTGTAATCAGGACAAATTTCTTTACAAATTTTGGGGTGATTTTTCTCCTTTATTCATTGTAAAAATTAAAAATTTCTATGTTTTTTCAGAAAAAAGTAGATTTTCATTTTCACGGCCTAATTCCACTAAATTCAGCAAAAAAACTGTTGGGTCAAAATGCTAACTATACCCCTAGAAAAATTCCTGGAGGGGTGTAGTCTATAAAATGGGGTCACTTTTGGGGAGTTTCCACCGTTTTTCTCCCTCCAGGGCGTTGCAAACGCGACATGGCACTAAAAACCAATCCAGCAAAATCTGCGCTTCAAAATCCAAATGGCGCTCCTTCCCTTCTGAGCTCTGCCGTGGGTCCAAACAGCAGTTTAGTACCACATATGGGGTATTACTGTAATTGGGAGAAGTAGCTTTACAAGTTTTGGGGTGCTTTTTATTCTTTATTCCTTGCAAATATTTTTTTTTATAATATTTTTTCAGAAAAAAAGTAGATTTTCACTTTCACAGGCAAACTCCAATAAATATAGCAGAAGACCTGTGGTGTCAAGATGCTAACTATACCTCTAGATAAATTCCTTGAGGGCAGCAGTTTCCAAAACCGTGTCACTTTTGGGGGATTTCCACTGTTTTGGCACTATAAGACCTCTTCAAACCCGACATGGTGCCTAAAATATATTCTAAAAAAAGGGGGCCACAAAATCCACTAGGTGCTCCTTTGCTTCTGAGGCCGGTATTTCAGTCCATTTTCACACTAGGGCCACATATGGGATTTTTCTAAAAACTGCAGAATCTGGGCAATAAATATTGTGTTGCGTATCTCTGGTAAAACCTTCTGTGTTACAGAAAAAAATGTATTACAAATGAATTGCAGCAAAAAAAAAAAAATTTGTCAATTTCCCCTACATTGCTTTAATTCCTGTGAAACGCCTAAAGGGTTAAGAAACTTTCTGAATGCTGTTTTGAATACTTTGAGGGGTGCAGTTTTTAATATGGGGTGATTTAAGGGGGCTATCTAGTACATAAGGCCCTCAAAGCCGCTTTAGAACTGAACTGGTCCCTGTAAAAATCGCCTTTTGAAATTTTCTTGAAAATGTGAGAAATTGCTGGTAAAGTACAAAGCCTTGTAACGTCCTAGAAAAATAAAAAAATGTTCAAAAACGATGCAAATACAAAGTAGACATATGGAATATGTGATTAGAAAAATCATAATTTTTGCAAATTTTCTCTAAATTTTGGTGTTTTTCACAAATAAGCAATGAATTTATTGACCAATTAAATTTTTCCACTAATATAAAGTACAATATGTCACGAGAAAACAATCTCAGAATCGCTTGGATAGGCAAAAGCATTCCAGAGTTATTACCACATAAAGTGACACATGTCAGATTTGAAAAAATGGGGCTGGTCCTGAAGGCCAAAATGAGCTCGGTCTTGAAAGGGTTAAACTGTATGTTCACAAATGCCAGAAGTCTAGCAAGCAAAATGGGGGAGCTGGAGGCTTTGGTACTGGAGGAACATATAGATATAGTTAGTGTTGCTGAAACATGGCTAGACTCTTCACATGACTGGGCTGTAAACCTACAGGGCAAATAGGAAAGTGGTGTATGTCTGTATGTGAGAAGTGATATGAAGGTGAGTGTGAAAGAGACAATAGTGGGTGAAGATTGTGAGGAGATTGAAACCTTGTGGGTGAAATTACCAAGGAGGTAAACACTGAAAAAAATTACTTTTGGTGCAATCTATAGACCCCCCAATATAACTGAAGAGATAGAAGTTCAAATATATAAACAAATGGAGTGGGCTGCCCAGGCTCGTACTGTAGTAATAATTGGAGATTTTAATTACCGGGATATTAATTGGGGTCATGGTTCGGCTTCAACTGCAAAGGGGAGAAATTTCCTCAACCTGTTGCAGGAAAATTTTATGGGCCAGTTTGTGGAAGACCCAACTGGAGGTGAAGCTCTGTTGGATCTGGTCATTTCTAATAATGCAGAGCTTGTTGGGAATGTCAATGTTCGTGAAAACCTTGGTAACAGTGATCACAATATAGTTACATTTTGCCTATACTGTAAAAAACAAACACAGGCTGGGATGGCAAAAACACTTAATTTTAAGAAGGCCGATTTCCCCAGGATGAGGTCTGCAATTCAAGGCGTAGACTGGGAAGAACTAAGTCAAATAATGGCACAAATGATAAATGGGAGATTTTAAATTCTACTTTGGGTAATTATAGTGCCAAATTTATTCCTGTAGGTAATAAGTATAAATGGCTAAAATTAAACCCCACATGGCTTACACTTCTGTAGAAAGGGCAATATATGACAAAAAAAAGGGCATTTGAAAAATACAAATCTGAGGGTACAGCTTTAGACTTTTTACATTTTAAAGAGGTTAATAAAATCTGTAAAAAGGTAATAAAATCAGCAAAAATACAAAAAAAGGCAGGTGGCCAAGAATATTAAAACAAACTCCAAAAAATTATTCAAGTGTATAAATGCAAAAAAGCCAAGGTCTGAACATGTAGGACCCCTAGATAGTGGTAATGGGGAGTTGGTCACAGGGGATCAAGAGAAGGCAGAGTTACTAAATGGGTTCTTTACTCTGTATATACAACAGAAGAAAAAGCAGCTGATGTAGCCGGTGCCATTGCTGCTAATATATCAGTTGATATACTGAATTGGCTGAATTTAGATATGGTCCAAGCTAAATTAAATAAAATAAATGTACACAAGGCCCCGGAACCAGATGGGTTACACCCTAGAGTTCTTAAAGAGGTTAGTTCAGTTATTTCTATCCCCCTCTTCATAATATTTAGAGATTCTCTAGTGACTGGTATAGTGCCAAGGGACTGGCGCAGGGCAAATGTGGTGCCTATTTTCAAAAAGGGCTCTAGGTCTTCCCCGGGTAATTATAGACCAGTAAGCTTAACATCCACCGTGGGGGAATAGGTTTAAGGGGCTATTGAGGGACTATATACAGGATTATGTGACAAAAAATAGTATTAGAAGTGACAGCCAGCACAGTTTTACTAAGGACAGAAGTTGTCAAACCAACCTAATTTGTTTTTATGAAGAGGTGAGCAGAAGCCCAGACACAGGGGCCGCTGTGGATACAGTGTTTTTGGACTTTGCAAAAGCTTTTGACACTGTCGCTGATATACATCTAATGGGTAAATTAAGGACTATAGGTTGTTTAGAAAGTATAGTTTGTAATTGGATTGAGAATTGGCTCAAGGACCGTATCCAGAGAGTTGTGGTCAATGATTCCTACTCTGAATGGTCCCCGGTTATAAGTGGTTTACCCCAGGGTTCCATGCTGGGACCACTATTATTCAACTTATTTATTAATGATATGGAGGATGGGATTAATAGCACTTTTTCTATTTTTGCAGATGACACCGTGCTATGTAGTAATATTCAGTCTATGGAAAATGTTCATGAACTGCAAGCGGATTTAAACAAACTAAGTGTTTGGGCGTCCACATTGCAAATTAAGTTTAATGTAGATAAATCTAAAGTTATGTATCTGGGTACTAACAACCTGTATGCATCATATGTCCTAGGCGGATCTACACTGGGGGAGTCACTTGTTGAGAAGTATCTGGGTGTACTTGTGGATCATAAACTAAATAACAGCATGCAATGTCAATCAGCTGCTTCAAAGGCCAGCAAGATATTGTTGTGTATTAAAAGAGGCATGGACTCGCGGGACTGGGATATAATATTACCACTTTACAAAGCATTAGTGAGGCCTCATCTAGAATATGCAGTTCAGTTCTGGGCGCCAGTTCATGGAAAGGATGACCTGGAGTTGGAAAAAATACAAAGAAGAGCAACAAAGCTAGTTAGGGGCATGGAGAATCTAAGTTATGAGAAAAGATTAACATAATTAAACCTATTTAGCCTTGAAAAAAGACGACTAAGGGGGGACATGATTAACTTATATAAATATATTCATGGCACATACAAAAAATATGGTGAAATCCTGTTCCATGTAAAATCCCATAAAAAAACAAGGGGGCAGGGGGCGTGGTTTCGACATTGGAGAGAGCGGACGTGCCGTGCAGCAGCTCCGGCAAGCTTGATACCATCAGCCGCCATCCGCTCTCCCAACGCACCTGACGGCGATAGCTCTTACCTGAACGATCTCCCTGCATCGGGAGGAGCAGACCGACACCTCGAGTGAACGACTCTGGACAGCTGGAGTGCGACGGCCTAGCCGGAGACGCCATCCCCGCCCTCGAGTTTGGGACGACGAGACGCCGTCCACAGCTGCAGCGCAGGAGTACCCGGTGAGTGGCAGATCCGGGCCCCACTCCCCATCACCTCTCCCCCTGCAGCTACAACCTTCCGGGATTCCATGGGAAGGTCGGAGTAGCGCGCACTTGAAGAAGGCATAAATCCTCGGCCTAGATTTCGGAGCGGCGGGCCCCGGCGGCCCACGTGGAGACGCGCCCAACCTCTGCAGGAGCCAGAACCCAGGTAGGAGGGAAGGCCCCTTCACGGAACCCAGCTTCCACACCAGCTGTTGTCCCCCTGAGCCTATTTGCGCTGCACAAGACCGGCGGCCTAGATAGAATACCGGATCCCCGGACTAGATTACGGCGGCCCCACTACGCTGGCTTGCTGCTCCGATCCCCTGTATTAGGCGAGAGGCCCCTCTGGTCTCTGAGGCCCTGGCTGCTGAAACACCACCTTGGCTTACTCAGCCTTACAGTCCCGGCCCTACGCACCAGGGGTTTCAAGCAACTACCCCCTCTATTACACCAGGGGCGAACTCCGGCCATTTCTTACCTCCACCCTCCTCCACCTGGCCCGTCAGCGTGCCAGCTTGCACCCTCTCACGGTCCCACATGCGCTGCTGGACTGCATTATCTCCTAGCTACTGGGGCTCCCTCCTATTGCCTACACCGTTGACTGCGGTGCTTTGACCGAAAGGATCTTACCACTACATATCTACTGAATCTGTGCTGTCTGATGTGAGCGACCTGCGGCCTCCTCATACCCGGCCCTCTCGGATTTTTAGATAACGCAAGATGGTGAAAATTGGTCCAGCTAAACAAGGAGATCCTCCTACTACTCCCAAGCAAAAAAAAGCCCAACTGGAAATGGATAAATTCTTGAAAAGACGCTCCCCCCAGAGGCCTACATCTTCTGCTAAACGGTCGCTACCGTCTAATGACCACCGAGATGTTTCAGATGCGGAAAGTCTCCAAGAGGATGAAGTGTCACCTGACCCGTCATCCATGGTCTCCATCTCCACTAAAGGCCTGCAAAAGATTATTGAGAAGGCCCTACAGCCGATAATGCGTGAACTTGCCGATATTAAACAGGAAGTCCACCACATTGGAGGTAGAGTTGAGCGACTTGAAGAAACCCAAAATGCTTTACTCACTCATGGAGATGCGACCTCCTCAGCACTGCTGGCATGTCAAAACCACCTGAACTCTCTCCACACTTACCTGGAAGATCAAGACAATAGGGGACGACGCAATAATCTTCGGATTAGGGGAATGCCGGAAAACTTCCCCCCACATGAGACCATGTCTATGACCAAGAAAATTCTGGAATTTGTACTCAGCCCAGATTCCCCTCCTGACATACAAATTGAGAGAGCTCCTAGGGCTCTACGCCCGAAACCCAAGGAAGGGGAACCGCCGAGGGATATTGTGCGCAAGCTATTGTCCTTTCCTATTAAAGAAGCGGTGCTACGCAAGACACGTGACATGCCTGACCTTCGGTTTGAGGGACATAAATTGTCTTTCTATCAAGATATTTCCCTGACTACCCTATCCAAATGTAGGTCTCTGGGGGTGGTCACGGACCGTCTTCGATCCCTAAAAATACCATATAAATGGCTCTTCCTGTTTGGACTATCCTATCACTACCAGGGCCGGTTGTTTATTGTTCGTTCGGTGGAGGATCTAGAAAATGCCTGCTCTCCATTGGACCTGGACCATACCACCATCTCCTTCTGGCAGCCTTATACAGATGTTGCCTCTCTCCCATCTTTGCCTAGGCCGGATGTCTGGCAGAACCCCAGACCTCGTCCGTCTAAGAAGAGACCAGCAAATAATCCTCCGTAATAACATGGCGGTCCTGCTTAGGAATATTTTAATTTTTTTTCTCATGTGAATATTTTTTACATCTGTCTAATGATAAGCTTGAGTACGGGTTAGATGTCTTAACTTTATCTCCTTAGGTGGTTTAATAGCCGTGCTTTAAATTTGCCTAGTTAATGCTTGCCTAATTGTTAATTATTTGGGGCCGGGGTGACAGGGGTTCACGGGTGTACACTCTTACTCACTCGTTCACTCCTCTCATCGCCGCCACGCCTCCCTACCAGTCAGTGTTTTGCTGACTAATACCGCACTGTTGATCAGTGCAAATACCTTTACTACAAAAGTTGAAAACAGTTAATTTCTTAGTGTTCTCTTTTCTGTGTTTTTTTATATCTCTTTCTTTCTCTCCGTACTGGTACCTCCATGTCGCGTATTCAGATTACGACATGGAACGTCAAGGGATTCAACTCCCCCTCTAAGCGCTCTCAGGTCCTACACTCCCTTAAGAAAATGGACTCGTCTGTTCTGCTGCTCCAGGAAACCCACTTTTTGAAAGGTAAAGTCCCGAACCTCCCAAAATCATCCTACACTACTTGGTTTCATTCATGTAATGATAGTGGCAAACGTAATGGGGTTAGTATAGCACTGAGGTCTGACATCCCCTTTGAATTTGTCTCCCAGATTGCAGATGACACGGGCCGCTTTCTCTTTATAAAAGGCAAAGTGGCGAATACTATGATGACTATTGGTAACATATACGCTCTGAACTTGGGCCAGATAGCGTGGCTGTCTGAGACTCTGGACAAGTTTTCTCAGTTCTCTGAGGGCCTGACGCTTCTGGGAGGGGACTTCAACATTGCACTTGAACCCTTGTTGGATTAATCCACGGGAAACTCAGTCCATAGCTACCCAGCTTTGCGGAAAATCCGCAGACTCCTCATATCTTTAAGATTGCTGGATGTGTGGAGATCCTTTCACCCCACGGCTAGAGACTATACTTTCTACTCCCACCCTCACCACTCCTACCAACGACTAGATTACCTGTTTATCTCGGACAGTCAGCTCCCGTTAGTGGATTCACCCTCTATAGGTAACATTCTCCTGTCGGATCATGCCCCTATGTCCATGTTCGTCAACATACACACTCTTAAACCTAGGCAATACAATTGGAGACTTAATGAAACTCTCCTCTACTCGTCACACAATAAGCAGAGGGTCGAGGCAGCTCTGAAGTCTTACTTTGTGGAGAATGATATGCAAGATGTCTCTGCTAGCACTATCTGGGAAGCACATAAGCCAGTGATCAGGGGAATACTCATTAGCATGGGTTCCTTCGTGAAGAGAGAGAGGAACAAGGAGATTGATGACCTTCTCTCCCAAATATCTGATCTTGAAAGCCAGCATAAGCGGTCCGCGGCTCAAGGGGTTCTCCCCACGCTTATATTATCCAGAGAAAAACTCAAACAATGTTTGAATCTGCGCACAGCAAAGGCGTATACTTATGCAATGCACAAACACTACATGCACGCCGATAAGGGGAGCAAACTCATGGCCTTTTTAGCTAAAAAGAGAAGACAACAGAACTATATCCCCAAAATCAGGACCCCATTGGGAACTGTACTTGAGGACACTAATGACATTGCAGCTGAGTTTTGCTCCTTCTATCAAGCACTGTATGACCTACGCCCTGGGGAGACGCCCAGGGAACTTGCGGACAGAAGTAAGCTAATTGACTCTTTCCTAGATTCCCTCTCTCTTCGATCCTTAACTACGACGCAAAAAACCAGATTAGAATCTCCCTTTACACTTCAAGAACTCCAGGAGGCACTCTCCAGCATGCCATCTAGTAAGTCCCCTGGCCCTGATGGTCTCCCGGCCTCATACTATAAACAATTTGGAGGGGTCTTGCTGCCATTCTTTCTCAGGGTATGTAATTCACTCAACGCCTCTCAACATCTCTCTCTCATTATGTGGTAGTTATCGCCCTATATCACTCCTAAATGTGGACGTTAAACTATATGCCAAACTCATAGCCAATAGGATGCAATCTTTACTCCCATTCCTAATTGACCCAGAGCAGACAGGGTTTGTTAAGGGACGAGAGGGTAAACATAACACTACGCGAGTTCTCCATCTGATCCAGTACACCAGGGCAAGAAATATCCCTTTGGTCCTGCTATCAACGGATGCGGAGAAAGCCTTTGACCGGGTGGATGGGATCTTTATGGTGAAGGCGCTCTCCCATTTTGGATTTCCACAAACTTTTATCCACAAAATCTGTAATGACCGGGGGGTAGGGAAACGGACAAGTGAGCCCTAATCTACCCGCCACTCTGTCCCTGCCTACTTGCAACGACCCGCCCTAGGCGACGGGGTACAACTGGGCGGCGGTCCCTGCACTCAGTAAGTGCACGACAAACACGACAAACATACAAGGGAATACAAGCAAGGGAAAGGGGCAGTTGCCCACGGCAACACCGTGAGCAACCAGAGTGGTGAACGAGCCGAGTCAAGCCAGGAGTGTGCGAGGTACCAAACGAAGAGCAGAAAAGTAGTCAGTAAGCCAGGGTCTGTATGGAGCAGGAACAAAATAGAAGGAGCTGTAGCTGGGCCAGGAAACCACACGAAAAAGAATAACAAGCAAGGAGGAACAGGAAATGCAGGTATAAATAGACAGAGGGCGGGAGCTAGCTGAGTCTGGCCAGGCTGCGATAGGCTCTCCCACTCCTAAGCCTGACAGCCTGAGTGGTGGAAGCTGGAGTCAGTCTCAGGGATGTAGATTCAGGTGCTGACTGATTAATTAAGGGAGTTAACCCCGAAGCTGTGCCTGGCAGATCCTTTACAGTACCCCCCCTTTTATGAGGGGCCACCGGACCCTTTCTAAGTGGACCTGGCTTACTGGGGAAATGCAGGTGGAACCTACTGACCAATACCCCAGCGTGAACATCCCGGGCGGGTACCCAAGTCCTCTCCTCGGGCCCGTAACCTCTCCAATGGACGAGGTACTGGAGGGAGCCTTGGACCATCTTGCTGTCCACAATCCTGGCCACATCGAATTCCACCCCCTCAGGGGTGAGGACGGGAACAGGAGGTCTCCTCGAGGGAGCCAAGGACGGGGAGCAGCGTTTAAGGAGGGAGGCATGAAACACGTCGTGTATACGAAAAGACGGGGGTAACTCCAGCCGGAAGGAGACAGGATTGAGGACCTCAATGACCTTATACGGCCCAATAAACCGGGGAGCAAACTTCTTGGACGGAACCTTGAGACGCAAGTTCCTAGACGACAACCACACCAGATCCCCGACCATAAACAGGGGGTTAGCAGAACGTTTTCTATCAGCCTGAGTTTTTTGTACGCTCTGGGACGCCTCTAGGTTCTTCTGAACCTGGGCCCAGACTGTGCACAGTTCCCGATGAACGACCTCTACCTCGGGATTGTTGGAACTACCAGGTGAAACGGAGGAGAACCGTGGATTAAACCCAAAATTACAGAAAAAGGGAGAGACCCCTGACGAGTTACTGACCCGGTTATTAAGGGAAAATTCGGCGAGGGGAATGAATGAGACCCAATCATATTGACAGTCAGAGACAAAACACCTTAAGTATTGTTCTAGAGATTGATTAGTCCTCTCCGTTTGACAATTGGTTTCAGGATGGAAGGCAGAGGAGAAGGACAGATCAATCCCCAACTTCATACAGAAGGCTCTCCAAAACAATGAAACAAATTGTACCCCTCTGTCCGAAACAATATTGACAGGGACCCTATGGAGACGCAGGATGTGTTTGACAAACAAGGTAGCCAACGTCTTGGCGTTGGGTAGTTTCTTGAGGGGCACAAAGTGGCACATCTTACTGAAGCGGTCTACTACCACCCACACCACCGACTTGCCTTGGGATGGAGGCAAATCGGTGATAAAATCCATGGAGATATGTGTCCAAGGTCTCTGGGGAATGGGCAACGAACGCAGTAAGCCCGCTGGTCGGAACCTGGGAGTCTTGGACCTAGCACAAACCTCACAAGCGGCGACGTAGGTCTTAACGTCTTTAGGCAACCCAGGCCACCAATAATTTCTGGTAATGAGGTGTTTGGTACCCAGGATGCCTGGATGACCAGATAGTGCGGAGTCATGATTTTCCCTAAGTACCCTTGGCCGGAATTGCAGGGGAACAAACAGCTTGTTCTCAGGAAGGTTCCCGGGAGCTGAACCTTGAGCAGCAGCAATTTCAGAGACTAAATCAGAATCGATCGAGGAAATGATTATACCTGGAGGCAAAATACAAGCAGGATCTTCCTCCGAAGGAGGGCTGGCCATGAAGCTACGCGACAGTGCATCAGCCTTAATATTTTTAGACCCAGCCCTATAGGTAACCAAAAAATTGAATCTGGTAAAAAATAACGCCCATCGAGCTTGTCTCGGGTTTAGCCTCCGGGCAGATTCTAGGAAAACCAGATTCTTGTGGTCGGTAAGGACCGTTACCTGGTGTCTAGCCCCCTCCAGGAAGTGGCACCACTCTTGAAATGCCCATTTAATGGCTAAGAGTTCATGGTTGCCAATATCATAGTTACTCTCAGTTGGGGAAAACTTCCTGGAGAAGTAGGCACAGGGGCGGACCTGGGTGAGGGACCTGGTACCCTGGGACAAGACAGCCCCCAATCCCACCTCAGATGCGTCAACTTCCACGATAAATGGCTCCATTTGGTTGGGCTGAACCAGCACCGGGGCCGAGATAAAGCACTTCTTAAGGACCTCAAAAGCCTGGACAGCCTCAGGAGGCCAGTGGAGGAGATCAGCACCTTTGCAAGTGAGGTCCGTAAGAGGCTCAGCGATGACCGAGAAGTTAGCAATAAATCTCCTGTAATAATTAGCAAACCCCAAAAAACACTGTAACGCCTTCAGGGAGGCAGGTTGGACCCATTCCGCCACAGCCTGAACCTTGGCGGGGTCCATGCGGAATTCATGAGGAGTGAGGATTTGACCCAAAAATGGTATCTCCTGTACCCCAAACACACATTTTTCGGTTTTGGCAAACAGTTTGTTTTCCCGAAGGACCTGGAGCACCTTCCTGACATGCTCAATGTGGGAGGACCAGTCCTTGGAAAACACCAGTATGTCATCAAGGTACACTACAAGAAATATCCCCAGGTAATTTCTCAAAATCTCATTTATGAAATTCTGGAAGACCGCAGGGGCATTACACAACCCAAAGGGCATGACGATGTATTCGAAACGGCCTTCGGGCGTGTTAAACGCAGTCTTCCACTCATCCCCCTCTTTGATGCGAATAAGGTTATACGCCCCCCGTAGATCCACTTTAGAGAACCATTGGGCCCCCTGAACCTGATTAAAGAGATCAGGAATCAAAGGAAGGGGATACTGGTTCCTTACCGTGACCTTATTCAGGCTACGGTAGTCAATGCATGGCCTAAGACCACCATCCTTCTTCCCCACGAAGAAGAAGCCAGCACCTACCGGAGAAGAAGAGGGACGAATGTAACCCTTGGCCAGGGATTCCTGGATATACTCTCTCATGGCTTCACGTTCGGGACAAGAAAGATTAAATACCAATTCGATAGCGCAATCGTATTCTCTATGAGGAGGTAACACTTCGGAGGCCTCCCTAGAGAAAACATCAGCGAAGTCCTGAACAAACTCGGGTAGCGTATTCGCCTCCTCAGGGGGAGAAATAGAATTAACAGAAAAACATGACGTACAACATTCATTACCCCATTTGGTTAGCTCCCCAGTATTCCAGTCAAACGTGGGATTATGCAACTGCAACCAGGGAAGGCCTAGAACCAAATCGTACGATAATCCCTGCATCAACAGTACAGAGCATTGCTCCAAATGCATGGAGCCAACAAGGAGTTAAAAAACAGGGGTATGCTGTGTAAAATAACCATTAGCAAGAGGAGTGGAGTCGATACCCACTACCGGGACAAGTTTAGGCAAATCAATCAGAGGCATAGCAAGAGACATAGCAAATTCCACAGACATAATATTAGTAGAGGACCCTGAATCCACGAAGGCACTGCCGGTAGCAGACCTACCACCAAAAGAGACCTGAAAGGGAAGCAAGATCTTAGTACGTTTCCTATTTACTGGAAATACCTGTGCGCCCAAGTGACCTCCCCGATGATCACTTAGGCGCGGAAGTTCTCTGGCTGCATTCTTACGCTTAGGACAGTTGTTCACTTGATGCTTGTCATCCCCACAGTAGAAGCAGAGACCATTCTTCCTGCGGAATTCTCTACGTTGTTGGGGGGACACGGAGGCCCCGAGTTGCATAGGTATCTCTGAGTCTTTCCTTGATGAACGAAGCAACGGAACTTCGGGAGGCATCATGGGGGAGTCGTAGGAGTAAACACATAAACGTTCATGTTGTCGTTCCCTGAGACGTCGGTCAAGTCGTACCGCTAAAGCCATAGCCTGGTCTAGGGAGTCAGAAGAGGGATAGCTAACTAGCAGGTCTTTCAGGGCATTCGACAGACCCAACCTAAACTGGCACCTTAAGGCAGGGTCATTCCACCGAGAAGCTACGCACCACTTCCTAAAGTCAGAGCAATACTTCTCAGGAGCTGAACCTTGAGCAGCAGCAATTTCAGAGACCAAATCAGAATCGATCGAGGAAATGATTATACCTGGAGGCAAAATACAAGGAGGATCTTCCTCCGAAGGAGGGCTGGCCATGAAGCTACGCGACAGTGCATCAGCCTTAATATTTTTAGACCCAGCCCTATAGGTAACCAAAAAATTGAATCTGGTAAAAAATAACGCCCACCGAGCTTGTCTCGGGTTTAGCCTCCGGGCAGATTCTAGGAAAACCAGATTCTTGTGGTCGGTAAGGACCGTTACCTGGTGTCTAGCCCCCTCCAGGAAGTGGCACCACTCTTGAAATGCCCATTTAATGGCTAAGAGTTCACGGTTGCCAATATCATAGTTACTCTCAGTTGGGGAAAACTTCCTGGAGAAGTAGGCACAGGGGCGGACCTGGGTGAGGGACCTGGTACCCTGGGACAAGACAGCCCCCAATCCCACCTCAGATGCGTCAACTTCCACGATAAATGGCTCCATTTGGTTGGGCTGAACCAGCACCGGGGCCGAGATAAAGCACTTCTTAAGGACCTCAAAAGCCTGGACAGCCTCAGGAGGCCAGTGGAGGAGATCAGCACCTTTACAAATGAGGTCCGTAAGAGGCTCAGCGATGACCGAGAAGTTAGCAATAAATCTCCTGTAATAATTAGCAAACCCCAAAAAACACTGTAACGCCTTCAGGGAGGCAGGTTGGACCCATTCCGCCACAGCCTGAACCTTGGCGGGGTCCATGCGGAATTCATGAGGAGTGAGGATTTGACCCAAAAATGGTATCTCCTGTACCCCAAACACACATTTTTCGGTTTTGGCAAACAGTTTGTTTTCCCGAAGGACCTGGAGCACCTTCCTGACATGCTCAATGTGGGAGGACCAGTCCTTGGAAAACACCAGTATGTCATCAAGGTACACTACAAGAAATATCCCCAGGTAATTTCTCAAAATCTCATTTATGAAATTCTGGAAGACCGCAGGGGCATTACACAACCCAAAGGGCATGACGATGTATTCGAAACGGCCTTCGGGCGTGTTAAACGCAGTCTTCCACTCATCCCCCTCTTTGATGCGAATAAGGTTATACGCCCCCCGTAGATCCACTTTAGAGAACCATTGGGCCCCCTGAACCTGATTAAAGAGATCAGGAATCAAAGGAAGGGGATACTGGTTCCTTACCGTGACCTTATTCAGGCTACGGTAGTCAATGCATGGCCTAAGACCACCATCCTTCTTCCCCACGAAGAAGAAGCCAGCACCTACCGGAGAAGAAGAGGGACGAATGTAACCCTTGGCCAGGGATTCCTGGATATACTCTCTCATGGCTTCACGTTCGGGACAAGAAAGATTAAATACCAATTCGATAGCGCAATCGTATTCTCTATGAGGAGGTAACACTTCGGAGGCCTCCCTAGAGAAAACATCAGCGAAGTCCTGAACAAACTCGGGTAGCGTATTCGCCTCCTCAGGGGGAGAAATAGAATTAACAGAAAAACATGACGTACAACATTCATTACCCCATTTGGTTAGCTCCCCAGTATTCCAGTCAAACGTGGGATTATGCAACTGCAACCAGGGAAGGCCTAGAACCAAATCGTACGATAATCCCTGCATCAACAGTACAGAGCATTGCTCCAAATGCATGGAGCCAACAAGGAGTTAAAAAACAGGGGTATGCTGTGTAAAATAACCATTAGCAAGAGGAGTGGAGTCGATACCCACTACCGGGACAAGTTTAGGCAAATCAATCAGAGGCATAGCAAGAGACATAGCAAATTCCACAGACATAATATTAGTAGAGGACCCTGAATCCACGAAGGCACTGCCGGTAGCAGACCTACCACCAAAAGAGACCTGAAAGGGAAGCAAGATCTTAGTACGTTTCCTATTTACTGGAAATACCTGTGCGCCCAAGTGACCTCCCCGATGATCACTTAGGCGCGGAAGTTCTCTGGCTGCATTCTTACGCTTAGGACAGTTGTTCACTTGATGCTTGTCATCCCCACAGTAGAAGCAGAGACCATTCTTCCTGCGGAATTCTCTACGTTGTTGGGGGGACACGGAGGCCCCGAGTTGCATAGGTATCTCTGAGTCTTTCCTTGATGAACGAAGCAACGGAACTTCGGGAGGCATCATGGGGGAGTCGTAGGAGAAAACACATAAACGTTCATGTTGTCGTTCCCTGAGACGTCGGTCAAGTCGTACCGCTAAAGCCATAGCCTGGTCTAGGGAGTCAGAAGAGGGATAGCTAACTAGCAGGTCTTTCAGGGCATTCGACAGACCCAACCTAAACTGGCACCTTAAGGCAGGGTCATTCCACCGAGAAGCTACGCACCACTTCCTAAAGTCAGAGCAATACTTCTCAACAGGTCTCTTACCCTGACGTAAGGTCACCAGCTGACTCTCGGCAAAGGCAGTCCTGTCAGTCTCATCATAAATAAGTCCGAGAGCAGAAAAGAAACAATCAACGGAGGAAAGTTCAGGGGCGTCAGGAGCCAAGGAGAAGGCCCACTCTTGGGGCCCTTCCTGGAGCCGGGACATAATTATACCCACCCGCTGGCTCTCAGAACCTGAGGAATGAGGCTTTAAACGAAAGTAAAGCCTACAACTCTCCCGAAAGGAGAGAAAAGCCCTCCGGTCCCCTGAGAACCGGTCGGGCAACTTGAGGTGGGGTTCAAGAGGTGCGGTGAGAGGAACTACCAAGGTAGCATCAGGCTGGTTGACCCTCTGAGCCATGGCCTGGACCTGTAGGGAGAGACCCTGCATTTGCTGAGCCAGGGTCTCACGGGGGTCCATAGTGGTGTCAGGGACCAGGGTAGACTAGGTATGGGCTTGTTATTATGTAATGACCGGGGGGTAGGGAAACGGACAAGTGAGCCCTAATCTACCCGCCACTCTGTCCCTGCCTACTTGCAACGACCCGCCCTAGGCGACGGGGTACAACTGGGCGGCGGTCCCTGCACTCAGTAAGTGCACGACAAACACGACAAACATACAAGGGAATACAAGCAAGGGAAAGGGGCAGTTGCCCACGGCAACACCGTGAGCAACCAGAGTGGTGAACGAGCCGAGTCAAGCCAGGAGTGTGCGAGGTACCAAACGAAGAGCAGAAGAGTAGTCAGTAAGCCAGGGTCTGTATGGAGCAGGAACAAAATAGAAGGAGCTGTAGCTGGGCCAGGAAACCACACGAAAAAGAATAACAAGCGAGGAGGAACAGGAAATGCAGGTATAAATAGACAGAGGGCGGGAGCTAGCTGAGTCTGGCCAGGCTGCGATAGGCTCTCCCACTCCTAAGCCTGCCAGCCTGAGTGGTGGAAGCTGGAGTCAGTCTCAGGGATGTAGATTCAGGTGCTGACTGATTAATTAAGGGAGTTAACACCGAAGCTGTGCCTGGCAGATCCTTTACAAAATCTTAGCTTTATATACTTCCCCACAGGCTAAAGTTAGAATAAATGGTCACCTCTCCAACCCTATCCAGATCAAGAATGGTACGAGACAGGGGTATCCTCTCCCCTCCTTTTCATCCTCACTATTGAGACTTTCATCCAGAGTCTGCGTCAGGAACCACTTCTGTCGGGGGTCTCGATTGGGGACAGAGTGCACTGCACAGCCGCGTTTGCTGACGATTTGCTGGTTTTTATCAAAAAATACCTCCACAGCCCTACCCAGACTTCAGGAGCTGTTTACCCATTTTGGGGACCTATCCAATTTTAAAATTAATGCTAGCAAATCTGAGGGATTATGTGTTTCCTGTACTCCGGCTCTATTAAAGTCTCTAAAGCTTAGCTCCCCCTTCACACTGCGAACGGATAGTATAAAATATCTGGGTATTAATCTAACTCCCTCACCAGACCACTGGTATCAATTACACACCTTTACTTTCTGAGATTAAGGCCACTATCCTGTCATGGCGTATCCCGTACATATCCTGGATTGGTAGAACCAACTTGCTAAAAATGATTATTCTCCCTAAACTTCTCTATCTTTTCCAGACTCTCCCGATCCCACTCCCTAGAGCCTTTTTTGTTTCCATTAGGCGGCTGTTCTCTAAATACATTTGGAATAACACTAAACCTAGAATAGCTTTTCACACTCTTATTCGCCCCAAACGTTTGGGGGGGATAGGACTCCCAGATATTGAATCCTACTACCACGCCGTACAATTAGCCAGGATAACTGAATGGTTTGACAGTACATCTATTAGACTCGGGGTTCCTTTGGAGGAGGCCTCCATAGGTTTGTCCCTCACCTCCCTTGTGTGGTTTGACAAACACAACGCAGCTTTGTTTCTGTCCCGCAACACCCTTACCTCTGCAGCGTATGAGACATGGATGAAAAGTGAGAAGATGAAATCTCTGCACCAAATACCGTCGCCTTTGATGACGGTTCGTGACATTGTGCGATCGCAGACCGAGAGATTTCGGGATTGTTCTTTGTTGCCTGGGAGGGCCTCCAGCAGCACATATGACTCCATATTGATTGACAGGGCTGTTCCTACTCTCAACGAATTGCCGTCTCAACCGGGTTTCTCGTCTGTTAATTTTCTCACGTATATGCACCTCAAAAGGAGTTACCTGAGAGCGCTTAGACAGGGTCCGATTGAACGCCCTCTATCCTAGTTGGAAACAACCCTCCTCCTTCGGCGAACTCCTAAAAAATTGATTACACTATATTATAATAATCTCCTTAAGATGAACTCATCTTTACAACCTTCTTTTCTTAAAGCTTGGGAGTTGGAACTTAATACTACCTTTTTCTGATGAGGATACCAGAGCAGTTTTTCGGAACTCCCTTGGGACCTCGAGATGTATTAAACTGCAAGAGTCCTCATACAAACTGACCTCTAGGTGGTACAAGACCCCCGGGGTACTGCATAAAATGTGTAACGAGATTTCCCTGGATTGTTGGAGGTGTCATAAAGCCCCAGGTACATATCTACATTTGTGGTGGGAATGCGAGAAAATCTCTCCCTTCTGGTCAGAGATAGAGAATGTCCTCAACACCATAACTCAGTCCTCTATTGCCATTTCCCCTCGAGTAGTGTTTCTTAATTTGTGGCCAACTTTCCCCAGGGGGGCCCATAGGGAACTATGGCTACATCTCTTCGCAGCGGCCAAAGCCCTAATCCCGTTATACTGGAAGACTGAGACTATGCCACCTATAAACCATTGGCTTAGGAAAGGCGCCCAATTGGCGAGAATGGAGGAGTTATTGCATCTTGAGTTCCACTCTCATGTCAAGTTCCAGAGGACATGGGCTCCCTGGTTTGAATTCTGTAGCAATAGCTCCTTTCAACACCTATGGGGTACAGATTAAGAAGATGGTTACTAGGACAGAGAACTAGTTCATACCCTTTCAATTTGGAGCTGAAAGTTGCGGGGCCAGCCAGCCGTGTCCTTTTCCCTCCTTCCTCTCTACCCCCTTTCTATCCTTTCTACCCCCTCCTCCTTGTGGTTAGTGCAAGTAGCGTAAACTTACGCCAGTATGCCCATACCTATTTCTGGTACAGTACGACTGATATGTTTTGTTTCTTTTTGTTATATTGAAAAGTACATCTGAGCCTCATTATTGTGTATTTTAACATTTACTCAAGTTACTTGATGCAATGTGGCGCCTATGCGCAATGTCTTTTGCATTTTTCCTTTCTGTAAAATTTCAATAAAATGTTATTCTGTAAAAAACAAAACAAGGGGGCACTCCATACATCTGGAGAAAAAAGGTTCAACCTGCAGAGGCGACAAGCATTCTTTACTGTGAGAACTGTGAATCTATGGAATAGTCTACCGCAGGAGCTGGTCACAGCAGGGACAGTAGATGGCTTTAAAAAAGGCTTAGATAATTTCCTAGAACAAAAAAATATCAGCTCCTATGTCAATGTGTAGAAATTTTTCCCTTCCCTTTTCCTATCCCTTGGTTGAACTTGATGGACATGTGTCTTTTTTCAACCGTACTAATTATGTGACTATGTAACTAATGTGTTTATGTTTTGTTTGTTTATTTATTTTTATATGTGATCTAGGGAAAGGGGGGAGATTAGCATTTTTAAATTTTGTTATGTTTTTTTATATTTTTAAAAACAGTTTTCATTTTTTTATTACAATTTTTTAGCCCCACCAGGCGGAATGAACATGTGATCATTAGATCGCTTATGTTATAGACTGCAATATCACAATATTGCAGTCTATGGAAAAATCAGTGCATTGCTATTGAGACCTGCCACATGTAGGTCTCATTAGCAATCTTCACAAGGCTCCCAGTTGCTATAGAAATACACTGGCTCCCGCGATCTCACCGGCGACAAACTGAAAGTGAAAGTGAAACTCCTCAGATGCCAGTGGTCACATCTTTCACCAGCATCTGAGGGGTAAAATGCTTGAGATCAGTGATGTTTCCATGGGCCATGTTTAAATACCCTTTCCGGACGTTAATCTACAGATTAGCGATGTAAAAGGGTTAATGTCGGGATCGGAGTTAGTTCCGGTCCCTGCCATTACAGCAGGGAGTCAGATGTACCATACAGCTGACACCCACTGGTGATGGCGCAGGCTCAGCTTCTGAGCCCACTTCATCGCTATCATGTGCAGTTACGTGATGTTGCACTGTCATTAGCTGCAACAACATAACTGTACGTGACATATCGTTACGGGGTTAAACACTATTGTGTGTTAGGTGTGACGCCTAGCTTGTGGTCAGGAGTGGTATTGCTAGTTAAAATACTTTTAATGTGAATGCTGCAATGCATGAAAGCCTCTGTACACACTTCTGTTAGGCCCTGTTCACATCACGTCGTGGATTTCCGTCAGAAATATATATCGTTAGGACTCCAGACTTTACATGTAATGGAAGGCTGCAGCGTATACATCGCCAACACTGCCAACTGCCCCGCTTTTCTCTCCTTCCATGATCACATGCTCAGTCATCTTGAAAGTCTGAAGGCTGCATGGTGAACAATGGTGACCCAGGGCAGCTGATCTACCACTTTCACAAGTCGAGTCCAGCCTCTATAGCTCTGCCAGACTCTCTCTCTCTCTCTCTCTCTCTCTCTCTCGGTGCTAGTGCTGGTTTCTTCCAAGTCCTTTAAAGACAGAGCATCAGCATTAGGTCTTAGAAGGAACTGACACTACTTCCGGGGGACAGTGTGGCTATTCTATGACATCCACCAGAGTCAGGCACCAGAGTCCCCTTCTCCACCCGACTCCCCTCAAGTGCCTGCGGATCAACAAGACAGGCAACATGGCACACCATGGAAAACATGATGTCACTGGATCTTACAGATGAACATGTTTAATGAAGGTCTGTTACAGATGCCATACACATCTGTTATGGCATCCATTAAAATTGTGTTTTTTTTACTGAATACCGTGCTATGGAATAGTGTAGACTACTGCACTATTCCATATTTTTTGGAAGTAGACTGTGGTATATTGGCCAGACAGAGGCCAAAGGAACACCCTCTTGGCCTCTATCTGGCAAAGGAATTCTATAGATGAATGATGCTTTCCTGACTGACATACACACGTAGGGCAAAAATGTAAAGCTCCTTTTAAGTCAGGTTTTAAACTCTATTCTGTTTTTGTCTCTGAAACACAGAATAGTGTTACGTGGCGCTCTATTCCATCCTGAAACAGACGAAAACCTGAGAGACTACGTCAACGGGATTCACCAGGATACATTATGATCAATTACAAAGATCATAAAAAATCTGTCATATCTGTCATGGTTCCTGTAAAATTAAATAAAGGAATAGTTGCATTTTTTTTCCAGTATGTTCTTTTGCTCTGCAACTGAGGTAAACTCATTAAAAACACTGAGGGCACATTGACATCAGTTTGCATGAGTTTCAATCAGTTATTCTATCTATCTCAATGAAAAGTATAACAATTAAATAAGGTACAGTTCACACTATCATCATAGCTTCCTTTTTTAACAGAGACATGACAGCTGTGCCAGTTCCGTTTTCAAACAGATACTGATGAATCCTTAAGCACCCCATTGATTTTAATAAGGTCTGTTTTTTTCCAGAACTTTTATTCGTGTTATTTTTGCTATTAAAAATACTGAAAAGCTCAACAGAAAGCCTGACGGACCCCATTAATGCAAGTGTAAACAGAGCGTTTATCATGTAGATCCTTTCAAAACCGATGAAGACTCAGGCAAACTGATGCACTATTGGCATCAGTGTAGATCACACAAAAATGAATGGGATCTTTTGATGGATCCATCATAAGCAGTTTTTTTGTTGTTTTTTTTTAACAAAAACCATATTGCTTTATTATTTTTGGGCATTGTATACTGCAAAATGAGGCATTTAGGAAAATATAAAACTGAATATTTAGTACATTGTATTTCTAGGGTAAGCAGAATTCTTTATCCAAAATGTATACAATAAAGGAAAAATGTATATAAGTAAATGTAAAATGTATATAAAGGAAGCAGTGATTACTTACATCACTCTATGGACTACAATTAAAACTCTTCTCCCTTTAGGTTTTATCTGGCTAGGCAAATTCTTACATCCCCAGAGCTGCTTTTTGGCTTCTAAATCCATTAGAGCATCAATTGGGTATGTTGTGAAGAGTGCAGTGCTTTAATGTTGTTTGCAGCTGTGCATAGTTTAGACTGTGATAATAGTTTTTGTATTTGAAAATCTACCAAGATCTTTGAGGTGCGCAATTCCTCTAACATATGAAATCTATGTAATAAATCCTTAGTGCCCCCTATTGACCAGTTAAAATTTTGGATGATATAGTAGGTCAATAGAGAAACAAATAAACTTTGTAAGTACCTGGTCTACTACGGGATTATTTGGAATTTTCTTTTTTTTATAAATGAGTAAAAAAACAAAAACAATTCCAATATAAATGTGGCCTCATCTATCATTTGATTATAAAGCAAACACGAAACATTAAAATGTAAGCAGTATTTGTACCTAAATCAGGCATTCATGAGCTAAAGTTGACTGTGCTTTTCAAAAGAACGATGTACAAAAAAACATATACCACACAGTATACATTTTTTTGTTATTGCAGTCAATGGCAGAAGTACAGTATGTAACGTCTGTCTATATGTTCAGCTGAGGTCACACAGGTAAAACCTAGCTTAAACAAGCACTGAGGATTATTTCTTCTAATCAATGGTTGGTGCTCCAACTCTTACATGCTAGTGATGTCATCAATCTTGTCAGAAGGTTTTTGAAGTGCAAAACTTTAAGGCTTAATACTCCCCATTACCAATCCAACAGTCCCTAGCTATATGCACATTATCACCTTTTAATACATATCCTGCCACAGACTCCTGTTCAACTTCGATACCTGCTTCATGGGTGGAGCTTCTGTGCCCGGTTAGTTAGGAGACTAGACTCCATGGTCGCTGAGACAGGAAGTGATGTAATTTGATTGACAGATACAGACAGAGGAAGGGACAACATTCAGGAAAATGACTTCAATCATGAAACATGGCATGTGGAATCTATTATACAAGTTACATGTATTTTTGTCCATACGATAAATACATAAACATATAGATTTGACAGATAGAAGAGAATGAGTACAGCTATAGAATGACACTTTTAACTTTTCTAGAACATTGTTTGTTCCTCTGATCAGTGCAGTGACAGCAAGAATCCCTCTACTGATGAATAGCTTGTAAATAAACCATAGAGAGCAACCAACTGAGATTGATAGTTTTTATATCATTTTGTTTGTAACGATTTTTTAAAGATTATGATTTAGTATTTAGTATTCTCACTCCCATCATGTAAAATTAATGCCGCATAAAAACTTCATTCTTAAAAAGTATAAAACCCCAACTAGCAAGCCCGCCTCTCTAGACTATGACCTTATTGGGTAGATTAAAGTAGGACAATTCATTCTAATTGTCAAAAGAAGATCTTTTGAAATGTTCACTAATATGCACTGATGGGGTTCTTGTCTATTTATCAACTTTGCTTCATAGTCATTGTTGGTGCATTGAGAGCAGAGAAAAGAAGATTAATTAGCATTCACTGAGTCAGAATAGACTATGTATTAATTGGAAATTGTGCTTCCAAGAACTGTACTAGTCTAATTTTGAGAATAGAGTCAAATGTTTCACAAGTCATTATCTTCTATTATATTAGGTTAATATGTGTCATTATCATTAGCGTTTAATACTTAAGTTCACACAAGGTCAACTATTTGAAATATTAGACCTACACCTTCAATGTAGTGCAGGGAAAGTAGACATGTTTAGTGCTTGCAGTACGGTAATAAAATGCTACTGATGAATAGTCTTATGGTAAATATGTTGAGCACACAATTGAAAAAATCTATATGATAAAGTGAGATTTTCATTTATTGTTCCTCCTGCCAAATTATATTATATTCATTGTGTCTGATATTCATAGCCTAGGGAGGTTATTTATATTGTTTATATAATTATTTGTATTATCTTAAGATTTTTACAGAGAAAATCTGGTAGGCTCTAAAGGAATAATCCATTAATGTATAGTTTATGCCCCCTTGTCATGTCCCTTGAACATAATATCAACATACTGTATAGTCTATCATCCATACAGGTCAACAGAAAATGTAATTTCCCAATACCTACTTAAAAGATAAGCAGTGGTGAAAAAATACCATCCTAACAGACTTAAGGCCCTTTTACACCGGCCAATTATTCGGCAAACGAGCGTTCACAAAACGCTCATTCCGGATAATTGCCTGTGTAAACAGGGCAACGATCATCTGATGAACAAGCAAACGATCATTCATCTGCTGAGTGCATAGTTTTAAATGCAGAAAATATTATTGTCGTCGGCAGCACATCTCCCTGTGTAAACAGGGAGACGTGATGCCGACACGATAAAAATATATAGGGGCGAGCACTCAAAGTAATGAGTACTCGTCCCCATACATAGCTCCTTGTGAAAGGAGCAAACGAGCGCCGATCAACGAGCCGTCTCGTTGATCAACGCTAGTTTACACGGCCCTCGTCGGGCCATGTAAAAGGACCTTTACTCTAAAGTTCGAAGACCTACGTGTATCTGGACATCTTTGTGAGTAGATATTAGTTTTCCCCATCCATAGACCATAATCTGTCATACAGTATATGGACAAAAGTATATGGACACACCTCTTAATCATTGAAGTCTCGTGTTTTATTCTGTCCCATTGCCATAGGTGTATAAAAACAAGCACCTGGCCTGGCCTGGTCTGCCCTTACTAAAATTTGTGAAAGAATGGGTCATCTTAAAGAGCTCATTGAATTCCAGTGTGGTACTGTAATTTGATTGCGCCACTGTATAACAAGTCAGTTTGTGAAGTTTCTTCCCTCCTAGATTTTCCACATTTAATTGTGAGTGGTATTATTGCAAAGTGGAAGCGTTTAGAAACCACAGCAACTCAGTCACAAAGTGGCAGATAACCTAAAGTTACAGAGCGGGGTCACCGACTGCTGAGGCGCATAGTACATAAAAGTTGCCAACACTCTGCTGACTCATGACTGCAGAGTTCCAATCCTCCTCTAACATTAACATCAGCACAAAAAGTCTGTGCCGGGAGCTTCATGGCATGGGTTTCCATGGCCAAGCAGCTGCAAGCAAGTCTTACATCATCAAGCACAATACCAAGTATCTGTGGAGTGACGAATCACCCTTCTCTCTCTGGCAGTCTGGCGGACAACTCTGAGTTTGGTGAATGAGTGGAGAGCGTTACCTGCCTGACTACATTGTGCCACTAGCACAATTTTATTGACATTTGCATATGCAAAATAAAACGCCACCCAGAGTATTGCTTTAAATATTATTGTCCCTTAAGAAAAATAGCAAATATTCATAGAATCATGACCAATCACTCACTCAAATGTTGTCACTAATATAACAGTAAAGTATAAAAATAAATATATATATTTTTGTATTTGCATGATACCTTTCTTTCATTGTAGGCATACCTACTATGTGAACAAATGGAAGCATTACAATATTAAATGTGTATCTGATAACTGTTAAGTTGATATCTGATAAGTTGGCTACTTGATCTCTACCACTACATTACTAAAGCTTTTCATAAATGTAAAGATTATTGTTAACCATATTATTGTTTACAATGATAAATACTTATAACTATGGTACTAAAATGATTGGTTTATGCCAATGTAAATGTGCCCCATTGGTTGTCATTTATGCTTTAACCCCTTAGTGACCAGCCCATTTTAGGCCCTAATGACCAAGCTATTTTATATTTTCTATAGTCGCATTCAAAGAGCTATAACTTTTTAATTTTTTTGTCTACATAGCTGTATGAGGACTTGTTTTTTGCGGGATTAGTTGTATTTTTTAATAGCACCATTTTTGGGTACATATAATTTTTTTATTAACTTTTATTAACTTTTTTTGGGGGATTATAAAAAAAAACTGAAATTCCACCATTGTTCTATGCGTTTTTAAATTAACGCCGTTCACTGTGCAGTGTAAATAACATGTTACCTTTATTCTATGGGTCGGTACGATTACGGCGATACCCCATATGTAGAGGTTTTGTTATGTTTTACGACTTTTGCACAATAAAAACACATTTGAACTAAAATTATTTGTTTTTGCATCGTTGCACTCCAAGAGCCGTAACTTTTTTATTTTTCCATCAATGTAGCGATTTTTTGGGCTTGTTTTTTTGCGGGAAGAGACGTAGTTTTGATTGGTACTATTTTGGGGTGCATGGGACTTATTGATTCATTTTTCTTATTACTTTTTTGGGGGGAAAAAAATTGCAATTTCGCCATTGTTTTTTGCGTTTTTTTTTACGGTGTTCACCTTGCGGTTTAAATTACATATTAACTTTATTAATTGAGTCATTACGGTCACTGCGATACCATTCATGTGTACTTTTATTTATTTTTTTCACTTTTACTAAATAAAACCACTTTTTATGGAAAAAAAACTTTTTTTTTTACTGTAATTTTTATTAATAATCTTTATTTCACATTTATTACTTATTTCACTAGTCCCACTAGGGGACTTTACTATGCGATCTTCAGATCGCTGCTATAATGCTTTGGTATACTTCGTATACCAGAGCATTATTGCTTCTCAGTGTAAATCTGACAGGCAATCTATTAGGACGTGCCTCCGGCGCATCCTAATAGGCATATGTCCAGGGCAGACCTGCAGGCTTTTATCAAGCCCCCGGCTGCCATGACACCCCATCGGAGACCCGCGATTGCATTTGCGGGCCGCCGATGGGTGACAGAGGGAGCTCACTCCCTCTGTAAACAAGTTAAATGCCACGGTCGCTATTGACGGCGGCATTTAACAGGTTAAATGGCCGCGATCGAAGTAAACTTTGATCGCGGGTGTTGGAGCAGGACCCCAGCTGTCATCAAACAGCAGAGCGCCGGCTCCAGCCTGCACGGGACATCTGTGCAGGACTTAGACTGGGCCAACGTGAAAAGGCATCGGCCTAGCCTAAGGCCCCTTAGTGACCAATGTGAAAAGGCGTATGGGTGGTCACTAAGGGGTTAAATGTTTTTTTTTGGTCATTAATGGTACAATAATAATTGTATTTATAAAGTGCTGACATTATCGGCGGTGCTGTGCAAAAAATGTATTTGTATCGGTGGATACTTTATGTGGGGCATGGAAACATGGAAAAAAATCATACAGTTGGTACTCTCTAGTTGGATAATCATTGTGGCTTTGGTGAGCAGTACACAAATAATGCACAACCCAATAATTTATCATCTGAATTTCTTCTGCTCCTGATATGACCAACATATGTACTTCTAGGAGATAGTGACCAGCTGCTGGCTTGTTCTCTCCTGTTATGACTTATGCAGAGTATAGCTATGTAGCTACCCTTCAAAGGGAGAAGTGTCTCGTAGTGGAATAGGTACCAAAATCACATTAAGTTGAATATAGGTTAGAATAACAGAATATAGGGAAAAATAACAGATATAAGTCAAGACCTATAATACATAAATATTCATAGACCAGTAAAATAATCCCCTTGTGATTCTTCTGATTTCTAGAACTGTCAACTTATAACTCATGATTTACACATGGACAGAAAATATTATTGAAAGGATGGATAAAGAGAAGTGGGCCTGCCTATTTATAAGATGCTGAGTAATATTGAGGATGAAGCAAATACCGGTAAGTAGTAATCTCTTTAATAAATTACTTCCAACTCGGGAGAGCAGTCGAGCACATGGCTACAATGTAGGTGGGTTGTACCCTCCAATAACACTTCTTGAAATCTTAATCAGTTGTGCCATGAGAAAAACTCAGCTTTGTTTCATGTGTATGGCAAGTAATGATTACTATTGACACCGATACAGGATATGTGTTTAGTTTAGAGAATGTGTGCAATGTATACTTCTTGGCAAATATTTCACTAGATAATAGACAGGTAGTCATTTGCTGAGTAGAGGATTAGTAGATTAGCTGTGTGCAGTAAATGTTAATCTTTACTCATTTACAAAGTTCTTCCCACTAACATTTTGCCTGATGGATCCTGGATTTGTTAGTAAACATTACAAATTGACCTGTCATGAGCCAGGATTTGAGACAAGGCGGGATTATGTGTTTTTTTTCCCAATGTAATTTATTAAATGGCACCAAAGTCTAACAGCAGAAATGGATATCTACATCATGGAACGAAAGCTTGGCTTTAACATGACCATGTCAGTATTAGAGAGCGACACTAAAATAGACCATCTAGACAAATCAGCTCTTCACCAGCTGTTGTGTTTTCTGTTTTGCTTACGCTAGATACTTCATGCTCCATAGTCTCTGAAAAAATAGGATGTGAATTGATTTGCACATTATCTAAGCAATGAAGACATCGAATTATTCCTGACATCCTCTATTCTGGTTTTTGATTTGTAGGCCAGCTATGCTCTGCAGCTGAAGCAAATTACATCAACAGAAATGCTGATGTGACCACAAGTTGACAAAGGACATGATTTCTACGAAAAGAAAAGAAACTGCAGTTTATGAAATGCTATGTAATAATGTTGTTTAACCCACAGATTCTGCATCTTAAGTATATTTTATTTCCAATCTTCTCATCATTTCATTGTTAAAAAGACTTCGAGAAGTGGAAATAGAATAAAAGCTACAGAATTAAAAATTGTTCTAAACCCTTTAATAGCTCAGCTGCAAGCCCTATTGTTTATCTAATTCATTGTGTGATTAAACCGATTCATGTGACTGTCTTAATTTAGCTTCCTAGTTCATAAACTGATATTTTGAAAGTTTTTACTCAGAAAAAGAAAAGTGATAAGATAAGAAACTGGAAAAATCTTTATTAATTCTTTATCTTTTGATGGACATAAACAATGAATGCAATGGGGGCAACATTTCTTACTTTAAACTCATCAATGTCATTTATACTTAGGTATGAAAGAAGTAAATCTTTCACACCAAACTTTGCTTACATGGTGTCCCCCCACCAAGGAGCATAACTAGAAAGTGCTGAGCCCCTAACCAAACTGTTCAAACCCCCACCCCATTAGAGCATATCCATGTAAAAGTTATGGTAAGGGCACACTTGCCAATCAAACCGCAATACAATAAAAATAACACTACTTCTGCAAAAAGTCCCAGCATGACCTGACAAATGATCAAAGCATGCTGGAACCATGGTTCCACACATTATCAGTCACATAAGTAGACATTGCAGGGGGGACATGGAGACATCAAAACCCCCCTAGACCAGACCCCAGAATAAAATTCAGACCTCTAAATCAGACACCAGACCCCAAAATTATTTCAAACCCCAGACCCCAAAATTGATCAGACCCCAGATCAATTAATCAGACCTCAATTTTATTTACCTCTCCTCTCCTTCGGCTTCTATTATCTTCAGGGACCAGCACAGAGGTCCTTATGCTTTCAATCGTTATGACATTGTATGCACAGCAGTACACAACATCCTGACGCTGCTTAGCGTCAGGACGTTGTGAGTGTCGCTAAACACAACGTCCTGACACTGGCAAGCTTAAGGATCTTGTGTGTTAGTCCCTGAAGGATCTGATGTGGCAAGGGGCCTGTGGGTCTCCTGGATGAAGGGGCCCATTCGCAACAGCGACCACTGCTAACCCTATGATAACACCACAGCTTCCTACACACTACCCATGCCCATGCATGGAGATATAAATATACTCCCCCTGTTGAACTGGATATTTAGCAGAGGGAGGATCAGGTCAAGGTTTGCCTGTTCATTGCTGAGAATGTTATGATATGCATGAAGTTAGCAAGAACCCTCCATATATCTGCATCCTGTATATTCAATTAAGTAAGATTTTTGGAAGCAGGAGATTAATTTAATGCAGAGGAAAAATTCATTTTTCATTTTAGCCATGAGTTTTATCTTATTTGGATTCCTAGCCAAATTTCACATATTAAAACTACTCCTAGTATTGTAGATGTGTCCTTATTTCTGTCCTTATATTGGAGAGCTGGTTATCACTGGTGAATTCTTCTTCCTGGGTAACAAAATAGAGGCACTGGCTGAGTTGATATAGTAGCAACTTTACTGAACATAACTGAGGTATAATAATATTTTATCAAATCTCAGCTGTGTTCAGTGAGGTTGCTTTGGACTGCTCTACTTGTATGTGACTGCACATACAATTGTTGTTAAGGCAGCCGACTTCTGAAAGAGAATTTGTTTGGTCCCTGATGAACTATGATTCAATTCATAGGGAAACTCACTGGGACATTTCAATTTGCTTAATACTATTTGTGCTGTCTTGTGATTTAGGCTGGGTTCACACAACCTATTTTCAGGCGTAAACAAGGCGTATTATGCCTCGTTTTACATCTGAAAATAGGGCTACAATACGTCGGCAAACATCTGCCCATTCATTTGAATGGGTTTGCCGACGTATTGTGCAGACGACCTGTAATTTACAGGGCACTTCTTTGCCACGTAATTTGAGCCATTCTTCATTGAACTCAATGAAGAGCAGCTCAAGATATACGAGCATCATAGACGCCTCGTATATTACGAGGAGGAGCATTTACGGCTGAAACGACGCAGCTGTTTTCTTCTGAAAACAGGCTGTCATTTCAGCCGTAAATGACAGCTAGCGTGTGAACATACCGTCACTATAATGGACTTTTACCACTTCTAGGGACCTAACTGGGTACATAGAGGAGGTTCCAGAGTGGGATCGCTCTTATCAGGGCGGCAGCTCCAATGCAGGCAGGGCCTTTAGGCTGGGTTCACACAACCTATTTTCAGGCGTAAACCAGGCGTATTATGCCTCGTTTTACGCCTGAAAATAGGGCTACAATACGTTGGCAAACATCTGCCCATTCATTTGAATGGGTTTGCCGATGTACTGTGCAGACAACCTGTCATTTACGCGGCGTCGTTTGACAACTGTCAAACGACGACGCGTAAAAATAAAGCCTCGTCAAAAGAAGTGCAGCTCAAAATTTACGGCTGTCAGAGAAGCCTCGCAAAATGCGAGGAGCAGCATTTACGTCTGAAACGAGGCAGCGGTTTTCTCCTCAAAACAGTCTGTCATTTCAGACGTAAAAGCCTGCTACTGTGTGCACATACCCTTATAGTTTAGGGCTTGTATAGGGTGAGATATTTCTATCTACTCTGAGACCCCTGATAAACTATATTACCCCACCTGGTTATCCATATATATATATATATATATATATATATATAGTAACAGGTTGAGCGGGTTAGTTGATAAGGGAGATATATCCCTAGATGCCTATTAAGGGGTTAGCATAGGGTCTTCCCTCCACACAGGTGGAGAGTAATTAACTAAGAGAAAACCACTGCTGAGGGGGTGTGTCAGAGAGGGGAAGCAGGAGGGTGAAGACTGGTTTTGCTGCTGAACAGATCTGACATTTAGGGCAGATTCACACGAACGTTGCGTTTTTGCGCGCGCAAACAACGCAGCGTTTTGCAAGCGCAAAAACCATTTGACAGCTGCGTGTGTCATGCGTGTCTGATGCGCGGCTGCGTGATTTTCGCGCAGCCGGCATCATAGAGATGAGGCTTGTCAACGCCCGTCACTGTCCAAGGTGCTGAAAGAGCTAAATCTTTCAGCACCCTCGACAGTGAATGCCGAACACAACAGCGAAAAACCTGTAAAAAAAAAAGATAAAGTTCCTACTTACCGAGAACTTCCCGGCCGTTGCCTTGGTGACGCGTCCTTGGTGACGCGCCTCTCTTGACATCGGGCCCCACCTCCCTGGATGACGCAGCAGTCCAAGTGACCGCTGCAGCCTGTGATTGGCTGCAGCCTGTGCTTGGCCTGTGATTGGCTGGAGCTGTCACTTGAACTGAAGTGTCATCCCGGGAGGTCGGACTGCAGGAAGGAGACAGGAGTAATCGGTAAGTTAGAACTTCGGGTTTTTTTACAGGATAATGTATTTTGGGATCGCAAGTCACTGTCCATGGTGCTGAAACAGTTTAACTCTTTCAGCACCATGCACAGTGAATGTCTCCCGACGTCGCGGACCGGAATTTTTTTTGCCGGGTTCGGCCAAAACGAGTTTGGCCGAACCCGGTGAAGTTAGCTTCGGTTGTCGGGGTTCGCTCCTCGCAAAGACACTCCGTTTGGATGCTTGGAAACAGAAAAGCACGTGGTGCTTTTCTGTTTCCATTCATCCTTTTGACAGCTCGTGCGCTGTTTCAGTCTGTTCGCACGGAAGTGCTTCCGTGCGACCTGCCTGGTTTTCACGCACCCATTGACTTCAATGGGTGCATGATGCGTGAAATACGCAGAGTTATTGAACCTGTCGCGTATTTTGCGCAGCGTACAAACGCTGCGCAAAATACACGGGCTGTGTGTACTGCCCCATAGACTTCTATAGGGCATTGCGTGCCGCGCGAAAACCACGCGGCCTACACGCTGCCAAATCACGTTCGTGTGAATCCCCCCTTACAGAGGGGTGAGAGCTAACCCCTGCAAAGAGCTGGACTGTGTGAGTTACACCTGGACTTTTGTTACGTGAAACGTTTCTTGCTATTCTAAGCTTTGTGCATGCTGATGAGACAAACTACCATTGTGTTTATTGGATTTCCCTGATTGAAAGAGAAATAAAGCTTCTAAAGTCCTGTTTAAACAAGAATACTGTGCTGAGAGTGTCTATTTGCCTATCTACATCTCGCAAACTGCTACATATGGTGGAGAATGTGGGCATACTGTATACACTAGTTCGTGGTTGCTAGGAGCAACGACAGAAAGAAACATTTTCAAGAGCCAGCAGTGAATATATGTTCTGGGTGAAAGCTGCTACCCTGATGTCCAGACCATCCGCCAACATGGAGGAGATAATCCAGCAGCTGGTACAGGCCACTGTGCAGAAACAACAGGTCAATGTGCAGCAACAATCAGCCAATCTGCAGCAACAACAAGCTCATGCTGAGACCATGCAGGCCCAACAACAAACCAACAATCTGCTTATGTAGCAACTGGCAGCATTGCAACTAGCTGGGAATGTCAAACAGGCCTCCTCTCAGACCGTTGCCCAGAGCAACCCCAAGAAAGTGGTGCAGAGGGCAATGCAACAGATGGTGGAAGGAGAGGATGTTGAGGCCTACCTTTCCCTGTTTGAACGTACTGCAGAAAGGGAACATTTGCCGGAGTCTCAGTGGGCTGAAGTCCTGGCGCCGTTACTAGCAGGTGAGCCGCTAAAAGCTTATTTTGACTCGTCTGCAGAAAATGTAAAGGACTATGTGTTGCTTAAAGCCGAGATACTCGCACAGCTGTGTGTGTCTTTGATGGTTCGTGCCCAAAGGGTACACCAGTAACAATGTGATGCCAATAAGCCTCCCAGGTGCATGACCTGAGGAATCTGATTGATAAATGGCTTGAACCAGAGAGGTTGTCTCCACGGGAGGTGGTGGATCAGATCATCACTGAACGCCTGTTTTGCTCACTCTCCAGGGATTTACAATGCTGGGTGATGCAAGCGGGTTCCCAGACCTCGGAGCAAGTGATCTCTGCCCTAGAGAGACATCAGTGATGGAGAGGCGTACTGGGAAAAGGCCGAATTTTGCTTACCATGGAAGCATACTCGGGTGGCCCCAGTAATAGGGAGCGTTCTTGAGAAACCTAACGCTGGGTTCACACGACCTATTTTCAGGCGTAAACGAGGCGTTTTACGCCTCGAATTACACTTGAAAACACGGCTCAAATACGTCGGCAAACATCTGCCCATTCATTTCAATGGGTTTGCTGATGTACTGTCCCGACAACCTGTAATTTTACGTGTCGCTATCAAAAGACGGCGCGTAAAATGACAGCGTCATCAAAGAAGTGCAGGACACTTGTTGGTACGTAATTTGAGCTGTTTTTCATTGACTTCAATGAAGAACAGCTCCAAATTACGGCCGTAATTGACGCCTCGCAAAACGCGAGTACAGGCAATTACATCTGAAATGCAGGAGCTGTTTTCTCCTGAAAACAGCTCCGTAATTTCAGACGTAATTGTCGTTATCGTGTGCACATACCCTAAGAGTCCAAGGTTTGCTGCTCCTCAAATTTGTCTCTCCAGTACAGGCCCACAGCTCAGGGTCCTCCCATCCCAACACCTTCCTAGGTTCCGCTGCTGGAGATGTCATGAAGTTGGGCATATTGCAGCCCAATGCCCAGAAGCTGAGGAACCCATGGACTGTACTATGGCCATGCGCCAGTCACTGTTTGTCACCTCTGTGGGCCCTGCAAAGGCACCGGATCAACGGCGGTTTTGTGAGGTGTTGGTGAATGGCCAGCAGCTCGTAGCCCTTCTTGACACAGGCAGCGTGGTCACCTTACTCAGAGTTACCGTTCCCCATAAGGTGGTGCACCCTGGAAAAAAAATGGCGGTACAGTGTGTACACGGAGACACAAAAGAGTACCCCGTTGCGCAGGTCTCTGTGGAACCTCTAGTGGGACTGTTACCTGCGATGTGGGGGTGGTACCTGGATTGATACATGAACTGATTCTCAGCTGTGACTTTCCATCATTTTGGCTACTGTGGGAAAAGACACATTCTATTCTATCATTTGTGTACGCTGATGAGACAAGCTACCATTATGTTTATTGGATTTCCCTGCCTGAAAGAGAAATTAAGCTTTTAAAGTCCTGTTTAAACAAGAATACTGCGCTGAGAGTGTCTCTTTGCCTATCTACATTCCCCAAACTGCTACAATATATATATATTTATATATATATATATATATATATATATATATATAATTTTTTTTTACAAAGTGCGACCCAGTTACATAAGCTGTATTTTTGTGTATTTGTGTTAATTCAAGGTTAGGTTTTATATTAATGGTTCTGTTGGCAGAGTTGAATCAACAATTATTCATTATTTTGCTAGGGAACAAAGAAACTTGTGACCAGCGGTTCGCTAGTGTGAGGACACAGCTAACAAATCCCGATTTCAGACTTCTAGACCCATGTTTTATATGTAAGACCAGTACTCAGATGCCACTGCAAGGAAAGTCCCATGACTTGGCAGGGATGTAGAAAAATCTGAGAGTTTTGGGCGAAGTAAATGCTTATTGAATGGCTTTATAGTGAAAATAAGTGGATGCTTTAGAGCGAGGGGTAAGGGAATGCTAGTAAAGGCTTACCTAATTTCTGAGTAATCAGATTCTGAGGGGTGTCTGAGCATAAAGGTGTGTCCGGGCAATTGGTCCTGGAGAAATGGGGCAGTGTGCAAACCAATAGTCAATGCAACGATGTCTGTTACTGCAGCCAGCAGGCTACAGATCTTTGATGGAGATCAAGCTGGTTGCAAAAGATAGCTCACATGTAGTAGAGATCAGATAGAAGAGATTAAGTGTAAAATATTATGGTAGTGTCTCTCCTGGGCTAATATATGAGGAAACATCAGCTGGACAGTACTTTTGAATCATTGTGGTTCAGCTGAAGAAGGTGCATGTCTTATGGATAAAACAGCGTTCCCTCATAGATCTCTTCCTGTGGTTATATGGCTTAAGGTTATTTATTGTAAGTACGATATGGTCAGTAGAACTAATTGCAGTCAAATCTGAATTTTGAGGTTTTCAGTGAAATTAGACTTCAGAATAAAAGTATATTATAAATATTTTTCTCTGGAGAGTTTTGTGCCCGCATATGTCCCTGAAGTGCTGCAAGAGTCTCCAGACCATTTATCATACAGTATGTTTGTTTTGATATATTATTTCAAAATCAAAACGTAAGTAAAAGATGTAGCAGAGCTTAATTTGTCAATTCTAATAGAGCTGTAGTTAAATCCCACTGATTCTTTTTGCACCATAAGAAGTTATTCAGTTTGTTTTAAATAACACATCATCTCAAACTCAGGTCTGCTATGTCTTCTATGGAAAGTATATAAATTCAAAATTGTGTTCCCCAGTGATTTCAATGACAATTTATATGGATAAAAGATAAAGGATCATTTCATTAATCTAATATGGTTGGTACTAGGAAACACACTGTGTGATCTATTCCATATTGTTACTTGTTAGAAGAATTTTCCATACTTATCAATAATGATTCAAGTTTTCATCCCAATAAGAGTTTTATTCTCATCGATGAGGAGACTGAATGAATGTCTAACTTCATTCCATAAGCACAGGTTTATATACACATATCAATGCATATTGCAGTACAGACCAACAGAAAAACCGTTTGTGGCTTTCCTGTCACATGAAATGTTACACTTCAAAATGAGATTAGGCCATGTTGGACTTCCTCTGGAGATTGCAATCTTTATTAAGAAGTCCAACCGCCTCATACATTTAAAGAAAGACTGTCATTTAACTCTTTGTCAACTAAAGCATTTTCTGAGAACCCTGCATGCACATTTAATATCTATTATATGAAGTAAGAATAAATTTAAAATAAAACTTTTCTAACATTCCCTCCTCTTATAAATTTATCAAGACATGTTTTGTAAGATTATCCAGGACAGGTTCTCTTCTTTTGAATCTCTTTGCACATTGTCTTTGTTACTGAGGTCTCAATTAATCTTTGGATCAATCCTCTTATGCAGAGTGTCGCATCGACAAACAGTCAATATACTAGCAACAACGGCAATGGTCATGAGTACAGATGTTACCAGGCCAGTCCATTTTCCAAACTACCCCTCAATCCATGAAGTGAAGATGTCATTTATTCTGGAGTTTTCCCGCAAGCTCTTCGGACAGGGACTTGAGTTCTTCCATTGCCTTGGTAATACTGTCATCAGGAGCTGCATTATTGGGAATAAAAGTACAACAGAAGATACAAACATTTTGCAGACACCCCCTTTCTCTGCTAGTAACATATCCAGGGTTATTCTATTTTGCCATGTCATTAAAGATGTAGGTCCCAACTGATCTGCAATGCCCTTTATTGCACCACTGGTATAATTAACAAATCTCTGTTGATTGTAATAAATATAATTAATCCAGTCGACATTCTTATTTATCGTAGACCACCAGAAAAGTACAGACTCGCAGCCTGATGCAATCTGATTTTGGGCCTTAAACTCATTTGGCCCCCTTCGGGGTACTCCTATTTTCTATGTATATTCTATGGTCAAAGGAACTTCCATGGATAGACCGCTTATAGCGATTCAGATAGTCTCCAGGGCGTTTTCTCATTCTCTGAAACTCAGGTGCTAAAAACAAGTGGAATGGCATCAGAAACTGAACCAGAGTACAACCTCCCTGCCACTTGGCCTTCCTTTCTCCACATAGCCACCAGAGATCAGTCCTTGCCCTTGTCTGGATGGTAAACCAATTAGAGGAGTAATTACCATTATCGGTCACAAAATTGTTCAGTGAGGTTCCCTACTTTCTTACCTTGCCCATTCCTCAGAAAGCAGGTGTAGTTGCCTGGGTAAGCCACTACAAAGGGAGGGATTTCATCTCTCCCCACAGGTGGGTACAATAAAGAGAATGTCTTACATAATTTATCACCTGGATTATATGATGCATTATATAAAGATAACATGCATTGCAGACATTGTGGGTTCTCCTTATCTGATAGCCTGAAAGATGTAGTAGCCGGATGTGGTCTGGCTTTTGCACAAGCGATACAGTTAGTTCTATTATTTTGGATTGCAGTGTATCTCATCCAGGCTAACCATTCATGTTTATCACTGCAACCTGTTTCTAATGTCAATTTATAAGTGAAGTTGGGCAGATAAACTTTAGAGGGTAGGTCTATCTTTGGAACTAAAAAACTTTCAGTTGCAAGAAATGCCCTATAGGCCAGTACCTGAAACAGCAATTCCTATATCATATAGTTCCTTATCCCTTTTATTAGAGTATTTACATAGATAGTACAAATGTATTTATCTGAATATGCGCTAGTTTGTAAGCTATGTTTCTATCCTTGCATTGATCTATAACACAGCGCAGAAATCTATTTCATACATTGCAGTCTTACCTTCAGTGAAATGAAAATATTTAACTCTCCAAGCTAAGTCTTTAGGGAATCATACTCTGACCCTGTTTCCCAGGAATCCCAAACCTTAGGTTAACACACCTTGGACCCCCTTAGGATACCTAGAATAACTAATAACATTTTGCCCTGTCTCCTCCCAGGCTCTGGATGTTTTCTTCGCTGAATTTTGAGACCAGTCACTTCTAACAAATGACCACCCTTTGTAATCAGTCTTTTATAGCCTAGGAGGATAGTGGCAATTCCCTAACTACCTTACAGTGTGATAAGTGTATCCAAGAGGTACGTTCAGCTATCTGTACGGCCGTAGGTGTGGTAAACAGAACCTGATATGATCTTTTTCAACAAAAATAATATTCAATTTCCTGGCTTCACAGGTTCAGGTTCAGGTATAGGGTCACCTGGAATACAATTAGAGATAGAAACTTCCTTGTTGGTTAGCATTTTTGCCATAAATTCAGCAAGTGTAAAATCAAACTCTTCATCCATCCTAGAGAATGGATGTAACTGTGGTATTACAAATAGTCTACCCATTTGGTGAATACATCAATAATCACTAAACAATATTTCTTCCCTTTGGGTTTCGCATAAGAACTAATGTCAAAAATAACTTTTAATAACATGCGAAATCAGCATTAATATACTTGTCTTAAAGAAACAATATCTTTCTTATTCACTACATAAGAACAAGATGGGGTCTCCAGACAAGATGACTGCTGCACAAAATAAATTAATCTAAACATTATTTTAATCACTTTCATTTTTCCCACCTTTTGTTTATTTTAGGACATTTTGTACCCAAGCCAGGTACTTAAAATAGGGCTTATCCCCCTTACGGACTTTATTTTCTTAGCTTGCTCTATCCTGCATAATGAAAAAAAGGTCTATACAGTGGCAACAGGTTGAGCCAACTACTTGGCAAATGCCAAGGGAGCAGTGTTCAATCTGTCGGCCACTTTCTGTACATTATGAGCATTCTTTACTGCTAAATCTACTAACATTGTCAATAATCCAAACTTCTCCTACCATGGTACATATTCGTCATAATTGTCGCACTGTCACTTACTGTTCTAATTCGACTTTTACCCCTGCAGATATAACAGGTCGTGGGCAGCATCTTTCTAAAACCTAAAGACACCCAGGTGACATAACCTCTGGGCTCTCATTGCTGCCATGTACTTCTTACTTATGAGTGACAACAACCTGTGACCTTCACCTCATAACTCCACATAAAATACCTCAAGTTGTTATTCACAATACCGTGACATATTTACATACATTATAATTATAAACCTCAGACAATATAAATAATAGGGTCTCAACTAAGAAAATAATACTATCACCAATCACATGCTATCACCTCTCATGTTTGGGTGTCATCAGTTCATTGACAAGTCCTGTATATCAAATCAAACAAACACCTTTATATGAGAGAAACTTCTCTGTCCCTCTGGACACGGCACATAGATAATATGTAGTTACTGGGTACATTTTATGTCACACATGTTGTTACTCTTTTCAGCAGGATTTGTACCTTGATCTGAGCTTATTACCTGTAACATCTTCTACTCACAGAAATATTCACAGATACCATACGTTTATCTGACAAGTGTCTCAAACCAAATTTTTTTCTTGCCTACTCTGAGATTCAAATTAACACCCTTATACATATTCCAAATATCTTAGGAAGCAAAAACAACTTCAATGAAATCCATACAAATGTGTAAGAATGAATATTGTGGATTTGGGAACTGTCCTCTCTTTGGTCTTACATTCACCTGTAGATTATGTTTGGCGCATGTTAAACAAGTTAAACAATTTTTTTATTTTAGAGTAGTTAGTAAAGCCATATGCCGTGAACACTTTAGACATGATTTCTACCATCCCCCCTGTTGAGACATGGCTTGTCCCATGGCTCAATATAGCTGCACATCTGAATAAGTTGCTGGGTAAGATGTATTTGTTCTTAAAGGATCCATCTACAAACAGAATGAGATCACTATTTGGTAGTGGAATATCTTTAAGATCTGATCTTGGTAACACTCTTTCTGCTATGGGGGATAGGCAATCATGTGGTTCACCATCCTCAGCAGTAGGCATCAAGGTCGAAAAATTTAAAGTGGTACATTTTTCTATCATAAATAACACTAATGTGGTGGAAGCTCTTATAGCTTCTGCGGCGGCTACAACTGATTGAACACGGGTAGGTAAGGCTCCAGCTACAGGGTCGAGTTTTGATGAGTAGTAAGCTAGAGGTCTATCCTTTCCCCCATACTCCTGTGTTAGCCCTGAAGTCATATATCAATTTTTACAATCTAAAGTTTGAATAAAGGTTTTTTCTTTTTTTTTTTTTTAATAATCAGTTAGTCCAAGCACTGAAGAGCCTACAAGAACCTGTTTTATCTGAAAAAAAATGCCTCTTCATAAATCAAAGACAACAATGGTCCCGAATAGTAGCCTAATTGGCTATCCAACTCCTGCAGAAGTTAGTCATACCCAATAAGGACATCATTTGTCTTTTTGTCAGAGGTTTCGGTTCTTGGAGTATTGCTGACTTTCTTCCTTCATCTAGATGTTTACCTTCTTGGGTAATATGGTGTATGAAATGCCTGTGTGATGCCAAGGCTAGTAAGTATATGCCCTAATACTCCTCCTGTTTAGTGGGTTCCTCTATCACTCAATTACTTCAGGGACCCTATATCGGCATACTACTGCACTGAATATTTTTCTAGCAGAGTTTTTAGTTATGTTTTTGGTTACTGGCCATGCCTCAGGCCAATTTGAAAACACATCAGTACATACGAAGACTTATTCATATACACCCACCTCGGGTAGCTGTATGTAGTCCACCTGCAGTCGCTGGAAGAGGTAATCAAGGCAAGGCGTGCGCTTACTGGGTGTTTTTATCATTTTACCGGGGTTGTGTCTGACGCATGTCAGGCAACCATCTACATGTTGAGCAGCTGCGTTCTGAAATCCAGGTGCAAACCAGTGTTGTATTGGTTTGCCTGCTGCAGTCAGAAAGCCTCTTACTCGCCATATTGTGTCATAATCGTGTGACTCCAAAGGTGTACCTCGAGTCTATTTAGACATTCACCCCTTTACCTGTGCCCAACTTACATGCTTCTGCGAGTACTATGAGTTCTGCCTCCTGGGCAGAACTGCTGGAGGGCAGTGACTTTTGCAGCACTGTCTTACCTTCCTGGACTACTGCATACCCGGTGGTGAAATGTCCTGTCTGCTCATACCAGTATCTGGATCCGTCTACAAAATACTGAACATCGTAGTTAGTCAAAGGTACATCAGTGACACCTAATAACCCTTGGGATTCAAGTTACATTAAACTGTGACAATCAGACTCATGTTCCATATCAAACAAGACATTGTCATTTTCAAATTTGTACATTAAGGAAACTGTATTTATAACTTTAAAACTTGATTTTACACAGCTAACTTTAATTAATTACTTAAAAAGTCAGTCTATTTACACAATCTTGTACTTTAGTTCAATGTTCTAGGACTTTTTACACACTAATTTTACATATAATAATAATTTGAAATTCAATGAATTCAGTTCTTGATCTGGATTGAGAAAAACATCTCACATCAAACAGTACACAATTTAATTTCCTCCTCAGACTAGTCTGCAACACACACCCTGTATACACGAACACACACCCTGTATATACACGGGGACACACGCTGTATACATGTCTACATCATACTTCTCGTCATCATCCACCTTATTCATTGCAATGTACCTATATGTATTACTCTTTATCACTAGTACAGTCACTGTTATCACTTTTATTCACATACTATACATCTCAACATTTATTGACACACTCTTCTATAGTTCTGCTTTTCCAATCATTTCATGGTCTTTCAACCAGCCAGCATTTTGTTCTATGAAAGTTTTTCATCTTGAACTATATAAACAACCTTCTTTAACATTCCTTATCATTTTAACATTCTGTCAACCTTCTACCTTGTTCCCCTTTGTGAGATTCTTCCAACCGTCGTCTTACACAATCAAAACCACACTTCTCTTTTTCCTTCACTAAATTATAACATTCAATTACCCTCAAATTCCTTTTAAATCCAAATTTGCCACACCCTTATCATCATCATCATCATTTTATATTCACCACATCTAATTTGTGCATATACTTAACATCCCCTTCTAAAGGAATATTTTAATACTTTTTAACACAAACAACCACATCCTGAAACTGTTCCTGATACGTTCCACATGTTACAAGCAGTGTCCTTTTGAAAGGAAATCTAATTTTGCAATTTTAGTATATGTCGATCTCTCTATTTAATGGACACCTAAATAGTTTTTTTTTCTTTTTTCTAGAATAGGAGTCTTACGTACACTTTTAATATGAAAAGATTTGATTAACTTTGTATCCTTTATCAATTATTTTGACTATTCTCCAACCTTCAGTAGAAATAGCCTGATTAATCCAAACATACAATCAGAATAAAACATTCTAAAACAATCTGGTGTGCCTTTGTTCTTTTCTAAAATTTTTAAATATCTTAGTCATCACATATAAAAGAAAATAATAATAAAAGACCAACCAAACTTAATGAGAAGCCATCAGGACAATAGATGTTAATCCACTTTTTTGCTACGTGACAATTTGACTTACTAATATTAATTTATCCCTTTATTCTATTTGTTCTTGGTTCTATGATCTGACTCTAATTTGATCTCATTCAAAGAGTCTTGTAGAATTTTGATGGTCAGTTGGGAATATTGAATAACAGTGTTCGCTGCACCTTATAAATAAGGCTGCTTACCAAAACGTTATTCTCCCTGGACTGTAGGACTCGCTGCACTCTACACGCCTAGAGCTGCTTACCAAAACACAGTCCCAAGAAAGTAATGTCGCTCACCCAAGTTGACCACGACGAGGAAATGTGAAAGACTGTCTCAACTCTCACTTTTACCACATTTAGACAAGACACATGATTAACGATTAACAAACAGACAAATTCGATATGAATAACAAAACCTACTATCATATTCTATATTTCTGTATACCTCATATATCTTGACCACAAGGTATTTTCACCAAAGTTTCACAGTACACACACAAAACACAACAATATTTACAAGTATTATGCTGATCAGTCATATACTTAATGTTCCTGGGTGTTTTAACAGTATTTTTCCTACTGATTTGTCCTTGTAACAATTTTACAAAGGACCATTCCTAATCGGACTCCCTTATACACACATGGTTTTATTTATTTAACCCTCATACATTCATTCTTCACAGTCAAGGAGTCTCATATATGTTTCATCTATAACAACCATTTCTTTCAACTGCACCAAAGAAATACTTGATTACCTTAAAACTTCTGGTGTCAGTGGCGTCCAGAGACAATAAGAGGCAGGTCAGACCAGCAGCAGATGTCCTGGATGTGTCTTTACACCACAGTTTGAAAGTCTTTATCTTTCTTTAACTTTGGATTTAGTTTATCTCAATCATTCAATACTTTTAGTCACAATCTTAAACTTTATAAAACAAATAATCCGAATACTCTATAACAAATAATCATAATACTCTAACAAATAATTCTAATACTCTATAAGAAACAATCATAATACTCTATAAGAAATAATCATAATACTTATTCTATAGGAGATCCTCCAAATCTCCAAGTACTTTATCTTTTACGTGCTGCACGGAGTTATTTATTACCTGTAGCCTTCTCACATAGGCTATGGACTATTAACCTCGAGAACTGTTATTCCCAGGTTTTTATATTAAGACATGTGCTTAATATAACTAAGACCCAGTCTTAGTACCTAAGTTCCAACTTAGGTTTTTTACGTTTTCTTTTTTTTTCTTTTTTTTATCACATAACCTTATAACATCTAAATATGAAAAATAATAAAAACACATATATACAAAATTATATTACCGTTATTCAGATGAAAACTCGAATCCTCAATTCTCCTTACTATGTTCTTTTAAAAACCGTCATTCCACACCTCGTCCCTCCGTCTGACTGGCCTCTTTTTAACGGTAATTTAACCGGGGGTCTTTGAATTAAGTGAGTATTTTGATGACTCACCCCATGCATGGTATACAGTCCTCGGGTGGACGAGGGTCTGGAAATATTGGTTTCCGGCTTCGAAGGACCAAGATGTTAGAAGAATTTTCCATACTTATCAATAATGATTCAAGTTTTCATCCCAATAAGAGTTTTATTCTCATTGATGAGGAGACTGAATGAATGTCTAACTTCATTCCATAAGCACAGGTTTATATACACATATCAATGCATATTGCAGTACAGACCAACTGAAAAACCGTTTGTGGCTTTCCTGTCACATGAAATGTTACACTTTAAAATGAGATTAGGCCATGTTGGACTTCCTCTGGAGATTGCAATCTTTATTAAGAAGTCCAACCGCCTCATACATTTAAAGAAAGACTGTCATTTAACTCTTTGTCAACTAAAGCATTTTCTGAGAACCCTGCATGCACATTTAATATCTATTATATGAAGTAAGAATAAATTTAAAATAAAACTTTTCTAACATTACTGTGCGTAGTTCTGCATATTATCATAGCAATCAGCCTCTGGAGATTTTTTTTCCTTTGCTGCAGCGAAAGTAATAAGGTAATAAGATGTAAAGAACAGAGGGAAAAAAAACATTAAAGTACAAAAATTCAAGTTTTTTTTTCCCATGAGACATACCAGCTAATTAATCAAAGAAGACTTAAATGACTTTAATAATGCAAATGGCATAATTCCCATCCCCATGGCCATCTATATTAGTGGATATGACCAATGTTAGGGTAGTTTGCTCACCTAAAATCTCTGTAAATTTCAGGCATCTGAATAGTAGGAAAATAATGTAGTTTGCAATTCGCAAGATTCATCCCCTCAAAAAAAACTAAAAAAACATAATTACATGTATAGTTATATAGCTAAATAGGTTGAAAATAGACACTTGTCCATCAAGTTCAACCCTTCTCAATAAATTACACGTCATTCATTGCTTGATTAAGTGTAACGCTAAATGTCATTCGTCAATAAATAAGAATCTACCCCTTTTTTAAATGCTTATACAGTATCTGCTATTACTATCTCTTGGCGTCGGGCATTCCATAGTTTGAATACTCTAACTGTAAAGAACCATTTCCTATATTGATTTCTGAACCGTCTTTCATCCACACGCAATAAATGTCCCCTGGTCCTTTGTAGAGTCCTTGGAAAGAACAGATCATGTGCTAGTTCTCTGTATTGACAACACATATACTTATACATGTTAATAAGATCACCTCTTAAAGATAACAATTCTAGTATTTTTCACATGCAGTTTTTAATGCCACTGCTATTCCCATTGAAGTCAAATGCGGTATCGTGCATGGGAAAGCTGAGCTTTAAACCAAAATTCAGCTAGCCCTAAAAATTGTCTATTGGATTCCGCACCAAAAAACCTGCAACAATTTACAGTACAATTTATAGTAGTGTAAAAAAAATCTGTGTGGATTTTAGGGCATGCTGAAGATTTTAAGATCTGTTACATATAACGCCTATGTGTACTATAAAATGAAAAAAGAGAATTTACTGTAGACCTATTAAAACTCAACAAGATTCTTGTAATCATTAACCTTACAGCAGAGCAGGGAACATTTATAAAGTCAATATCTCTTTTCTGATTCAAGATAATTAGAAATAAATAGAAAATCTAATTTTGCAATTAGCCAACTAGAATGAAAACCAGTATGTAGCTTCCCAGGTAAAACATTTTTATACATTAGACAGAACAGCAAAAATTTAATAATTATTTGTTTTGTATATGGTAGGATATTGATAACGTCCATCATGTTAATATAAAATGTACTATGCATGTTGACATGGCATTTTATTCCATTCATTTGGAAACTGTCTGTTAAATGGATCAGGATCACTGATAAACCTAACAATACCTTCATCACTAACTATCTCTCAATAATTAATGTCATATATCCCTTGGCAAAAGAATATGCAGCCCAACCTAATGTATTATAGAGCCGACACCAGCTGTAACGTTAACCCAGATAACTTTGATCTTGGCCATTTTATGAGAGCTGTCTTCAGGCTGACGAGGAGCACTGATCACAGCTGAAGGTGCAAAGCGCTCAGCTGAGCGCTTCTGCACCCTTGTTTCATCAACGGTGGGGGTCTCAGCACCAGGACCCCCACCGATACAAACATTTAATATGCCTCTATGACAAATCAAAAGTTTGATGAAAGTGTGGAAATATCCATTAGCAAATTTTTGGGAGGACAGACTGGACCACTGAACCTCAAGTTTTGTCATGCTTAACCAGATGAAACTTATACAACATTGATAAAAAAAATATGGCCAGCTATGGGAGAGTGAGGACATGCTTTTCTGAGCTCCTCCATAGTCTTTACTATAATCAGCTAACATCCACTCTTTCTAATGGGGAAGGCATCTAAAAAGACAAAGGCACCCTCCTCTACACGTCCCTCATCCCAGCAGAGTGACATCGGGACATATTTTGGGAGACATACCAAAATGTAGCCGCGGGCTCCACTCCGGTCTGAGGCCCGAGGACAAGATGGGTGCCCGGCATCTCCACGTGTGTTGCCCCAGTGCTACGATGGAAATGGAAAGCAGACTGCTGACGTCTCCTTACCTTTTCAGGTACTACCGCAGGGGACCCCTAGCTGCTCGCTCCGTTCCAGGGGCACTCATGATACTGGGTCCCGGGCACCACGGACCGTCGCCATCCAAGATGGCCCCCCGAATCTCTCCGCGGTCTATCCCGGGCCTACTGATGTTGCTGCTGTGTCTCGGCCGACCTCCCCTGCTGGAGACGTCCTGACTACAGGGATCCCATTGCATGGCTCTGTTGCCCCCGGGGCTGCTTCCAAAGCCGCCGCTCATCTCCCTGCCACGTGTGAGGCACTCCAAAATGGCCGTGGTCACTCATCATCAGGGACGCGGCGGCTGGAAATGAGTATGCGGCCCTCTCTGGAGGCTGCTTCCCTTAAGTCATCCTGTCTACAGCCTGTGGTCCCTCTTCCAGCAGCATCTATGTGCAGGATGGCCGCACCCGACCCGGTAATGCCTGCACTGGAGGATACAGGGCCCCCTGTCTCTGGCCTTCTGGACGTTACACTACAGGAGGCACCATTTCAACTGCTCGGCCAGAAATGTGAGTACGGAGGTCATGGACCTCATGTCCTCATACCCAATGTTGCGCTCTCAGGGTCACAGGCCCACGTACTCCTCCACTCTCACCAGGGCCCCATGCTCATGAGGGTATCCCCCTCGTGGTCCTCAGGCTCCTCCTGGGGAAGCCCCCCTCATGTCCAGCCGACCACTCCACCCTCGTTGCTCAAGGGGTCTCCCCCGCACCACTTGCCTTTACCCTCATCACATACCCACAGCCAAGTATCCAATACCCTTTCTCCCAGTCACCCTGTTCTGGACTCTGCTCACAAGCCGATATTCCGGCTGTTTTCAGATTAAGTCACCAGGACCCCTCACCTGTCTGTGAAAATAGACCGGCCACTCTTTCAGATATTCGTCAGATGGTTCAAACGTTACCCACTAGGGCTGATATGACTTCCTTTACCAAGCAGATTGTGGAAGAATGTAAACTGGAGTTCACCCAGTTTTATGCTGAACTTTCCTCACTTTCTATGAGAGTGGATATTATCACTCATGACCGTGTCACCGGCATTGCAGCTCTTGCAACTATGCAATCCACTCTACAGCATCATTCTGCTCAATTGTTCACTCTGCAACAACATCTCAATGATATTGAGAATCTTAATCGGAGAAACAACCTACGTATTCGGGGGCTACCTGAATCTATCCCTGCATCTGATCTTTTCTCTAAACTGTCTACCATCTTCAATAATTTACTGGGTAGTCCACCAAATACCCATATTGAACATGATCGTGCTCATAGAGCCCTGGGTTTTGATGACCACGGCCCAGGGATGTAATTTGCTGGATTCTAACGCCATAAAAGACTCAATTCTGCAAAAAAACTAGACAACAGCCCACCATCTTTCATCAAGGTATGCAGATACGTATCTTACCGGAGGTACTTCGGAATCGAGGCATCATCTATAGATGGGGCTTCCCCTTTGCCCTAATGGTCAGACAAGACGGTCACATCTATATTCTGAGAGCTCCGAGTGACTTACCTGACTTCCTCTGGGACCTAGGCCTTCCTCCCATTTCCATACAATAATGGCCCTCGCTATTGTCTTCTGCTGGCAGAGGATCTCACGCAGCACGCCCTCCTCATTTTCACCCGAATTCTGCTGGGAGTCGCCCCCCGCGAGGTCCCAGAATACGGTCCGGGCGCAGGCGAGACAGGGAGCCTACACCGCCTATGGAGCCTGCCCGTTCAGCAAGATGGCCTGCGGTTCACGAGGCCCTGTTTGTGCACTCCAGGACTTATTTTGCCGCCTGCAATGGATTTTTTAGTTCCTGGAAGACCTCTTTTGTTCTTAATTATTGTTGGATTTCTAGTCTAGTTTCTGCCTTAAAGAGGCTCTGTCACCAGATTATAAGTGCCCAATTTCCTACATAATCTGATCGGCGATGTAACGTAGATAACAAAAGTGTTTTTTATTTTGAAAAACGATCATTTTTGACCAAGTTACAATTTATGCTAATTCGTTTCTTAATAGACTACTGAGCGTGTTTCTACTTTTTACCAACTGGGCGTTGTACAGAGAAGTGTTGACGCTGACCAATCAGCATCATACACTTCTCATTGTTCTAGCCGAGCTTCTTTCACTGCACAGTGTAATTGAGAAGTGTATGATGCTGATTGGTCAGCGTCATACACTCCTCTTTACAATGCCAGTTGGTAAAAAGTAAAAACACGCCCAGTTGTCCATTAAGAAACTAATTAGCATAAATCTAAAATTGTTCATAACTTGATCAAAAATGATCGTTGTTCAAAATAAAAACCACTGTTGTTATCTACATTACAGCGCCAATCAGATTATGTAGGAGATAGGGCACTTATAATCTGGTGACAGAATCTCTTTAAGTACTGTTTTTTTACCACTGTTCTAAACTTCCTTCCCCTCTACTTTCAATACATACATAATATTAGCTGTTTATACTTATGTTATTATAAGCTGGGGAGCACGGATAGCTCTTATGCACATCTGTCACCTTCCCTCTGTAGGTACCGGATCAACCCAGAGCACAGTTGGCGCTTCCTTGTCCTTCGCATTCTTGCGCTTAGCTTGTGCGGCAGTCTCTATCTTACTGCCTTTTTTGTTGATATTTTTGTTTTTCTTTGATGCTGTGATTTCTATTCATAGACTGTTCACCCCCCTTCTTTTCCTCGTGGTGATCCTGGACTCCTGCCTTTCCTACTTTTTCCGGAAATCTTCAGAGAGCGGTTCTGCCTACGTCCATGGCTGACCTCACGATAGCTTCCTTCAATGCGAAGGGGCTGAATACGCCTTAAAAGAGAACGCAAATTCTACACCACCTTCACAAGCGTAAGGTACACTACCGTTCAAAAGTTTGGGGTCACCCAGACAATTTTGTGTTTTCCATGAAAACTCACACTTATATTTATCAAATGAGTTGCAAAATGACTAGAAAATATAGTCAGGACATTGACAAGGTTAGAAATAATGATTTTTATTTGAAATAATAATTTTCTCCTTCAAACTTTGCTTTTGTCAAAGAATGCTCCATTGGCAGCAATTACAGCATTGCAGACCTTTGGCATTCTAGCTGTTAATATGCTGAGGTAATCGGGAGAAATTTCACCCCATGCTTCCAGAAGGCCCTCCCACAAGTTGGATTGGCTTGATGGGCACTTCTTGCATACCATACGGTCAAGCTGCTCCCAAAACAGCTCTATGGGGTTGAGATCTGGTGACTGCTCTGGCCACTCCATTACAGATAGAATACCAGCTGCCTGCTTCTTCCCTAAATAGTTCTTGCATAATTTGGAGGTGTGCTTTGGGTCATTGTCCTGTTGTAGGATGAAATTGGCTCCAATCAAGCGCTGTCCACAGGGTATGGCATGGCGTTGCAAAATGGAGTGATAGCCTTCCTTATTCAAAATCCCTTTTACCTTGCACCAAAGCACCCCCAGACCATCACATTACCTCCACCATGCTTGACAGATGGCGTCAGGCACTCTTCCAGCATCTTTTCAGTTGTTCTGCGTCCCACAAATGTTCTTCTGTGTGATCCAAACACCTCAAACTTCGTCTGTCCATAACACTTTTTTCCAATCTTCCTCTGTTCAATGTCTGTGTGCTTTTGCCCATATTAATCTTTTCCTTTTATTAGCCAGTCTCAGATATGGCTTTTTCTTTGCCACTCTGCCCTGAAGGCCAGCATCCCGGAGTCGCCTCTTCACTGTAGACGTTGACACTGGCGTTTTGCGGGTACTATTTAATGAAGCTGCCAGTTGAGGACCTGTGAGGCGTCTATTTCTCAAACTAGAGACTCTAATCTACTTGTCTTGTTGCTCAGTTGTGCAGCGTGGCCTCCCACTTTTCTTTCTACTCTGGTTAGAGTCTGTTTGTGCTGTCCTCTGAAGGGAGTAGTACACACCGTTGTAGGAAATCTTCAGTTTCTTGGCAATTTCTCGCATGGAATAGCCTTCATTTCTAAGAACAAGAATAGACTGTCGAGTTTCACATGAAAGCTCTCTCTTTCTAGCCATTTTGAGAGTTTAATCGAACCCACAAATGTAATGCTCCAGATTCTCAACTAGCTCAAAGGAAGGTCAGTTTTATAGCTCCTCTAAACAGCAAAACTGTTTACAGCGGTGCTAACATAATTGCACAAGGGTTTTCAAGTGTTTTCTAATCATCCATTAGCCTTCTAACACAGTTAGCAAACACAATGTACCATTAGAACACTGGAGTCATGGTTGCTGGAAATGGGCCTCTATACACCTATGTAGATATTGCATTAAAAACCAGACGTTTGCAGCTAGAATAGTCATTTAGCACATTAACAATGTATAGAGTGTATTTCTGATTAATTTAATGTTATCTTCATTGAAAAAAACTGTGCTTTTCTTGCAAAAATAAGGAAATTTCTAAGTGACCCTAAACTTTTGAATGGTAGTGTACATAGTGCATGTTTTCAGGAAACACACTTTAAGGAGGGTCACTTCCCTGCTGTTAAACATAAATTTTACACACATTGGCATTTCAATAACAATTCACTTTCCAAATCTTGTGGAGTTGCCATAGCTCTAAATCCCTCACTCACCAGGTCTTCAATTTTGTCACAGACTCTGAAGCTAGATATATAATCCTAGTTTTAAACATTGGTGGACGTGAGTTCACAGTGATTAATGCTTACGCTCCTAATCAAGGTCAGGTCCTTTTCCTTTTTAAACTCATAGACACTGCCTTTCCGGTTGTGCAGGGGACTGTGGTGTTATGGGAGACTTTAATCTTACTTTAGATCCGACAATGGATAATTCTACTGGTCGCTCCAATATTGCATATAATGCTATCAAATGGGTGAAACAAGCTCTTTCACAGCTTCAACTATGTGATGTTTGGCGCCTTCAACACCCTTCTGACAAAGATTATATAGCTTTTACTCTCATCCGCATGGTATCTACAGTCGCTTGGACTACATCCTCCTTCAACATCATGCCCTTCCCTGGGTTGCTTCCACGTCCATTGTCAATATCTTATGGTCTAATCATGCCCCAGTGTATTGTACCTTACACCTTCCTTTTCTCACTAAAGGCCCCCGGTCCTGGAAATTTAATAAATCCCTACTCCTTGATGGGGTCTGCAGTGCTGAACCACTACAAATGGTTGATCACTTCACATCTGATCACGTCCATGATACCACATCTCCTATGATGCAGTGGAAAACCCTTAAATGTGTACTACGAGGTGTTTTCATAAAACATGGAGCACGCCTTAAAAGAGAAAGGGCCCATTCCCTTAAAATTGCTCTCCAAAAAATTAGTTCCCTTAAACTGGCTCACAAGCGTGCACTTTCTCTTCCGCTGTTACGGGAGTTACAAAGTGCCCAACAAGATGCCCGACGTCTGTTAGACTCGGCCCAAAAGCATGCCCTCCAAATCTGTTGGGGCAAGTTTTATGAATTTGGTAACAAAAGCGGACACATGTTAGCCAGAGCGTTAAAGGCTCAGGTGGCCCAATCCCACATACCAAACATTAAATCTTCCTCTGGCCAAGTGGTCCATACTGTAACGGCGTGGTGTGGACCCACTGGGCCGTACCGCGTAGCGGGGTAGCAGCTGGCCAACAAGGTACAAAACAAGGTCTATAGTGTGGAACGGGTACCTGAGGCAATGTAGACAGTAGCGGAGGCACGACTTGACTTTCACAGCAGGTGGCACCGTGGATGCAGCGGAAGACACAACAACTTTCTCAGAAGGTGGCACCGTGGATGCAGCAGAAGACACGACTTGACTTTCTCAGCAGGTGGCAGCGTGGATGCAGCGGAAGACACAACTTGATTTTCACTGTAGATACGATAGCAAGGGATACAGGGTACAGGCAGCAGGAACGGGTAACACTGGGAACTGGGAAACACTGGGAGACCATTTGCAAGACAAACTTAGGTATACAACAGGCGAGGAACAAGTGGGCAAAGCCCCTTTTTATAGTCCAGCAGCCATTTGGGCTAATTATTGATGGGTGACAGCTGGACGCATACTGGCCCTTTAAGGCCGTGCACACGTGGGCGCGCGCACCCTGCGGGAAACAGTCCGAGGAACCGGAAGTGAGTGCCGGCGTCTCCCTGGAGGGAGCTGATGCCGCGAATACAGATGTCCATGGCCGGGGCCGTCAGATGGTAAGTCTGAACGATGGCCCCAGGCCATAGACGTTACACATACGACCCCCGAGATTGCGAATTGCTTCCATAAATTTTATTCTGACCTATATAACCTTAGTCCCTCCACTTGCTCACCCTTCCCGGGCCGGAACTCTTTCACCTCTCCCTTCACATCTTTGTCTAGGAAGATAGCTGAGGAGATGGATGCATATTTCACCTCGCCGGAGATCCTTGCAGTTATAACGGACCTCCCAGGGGCAAAGAGCCCTGGACCGGATGGTTACACTGCCAAATTTTATAAAACATTGACTGACTGTTTGATGCCACTTCTGCTCCAAGCCTTTAATTCTATCTCTCCTGAAGTCCTGTTCCCAACTAGCTCCACTTTGGCCCATGTCGCGGTCATCCCTAAATCGGGCAAAGATCCTCAGCTTTGCTCCAGTTATTATTAAGCTATTTGACAAGATATCCTGGCCCTCCCTTCACCAAACTCTTCAACACATAGGACTAGGACCTTCCCTTATGAGTAAAATAATGGCCCTTTATCATTCTCCATCCGCCCAATTAAAAATAAATGGCTCCCTCTGCACCTTTCGTTATTCATGATGGCACCAGGCAGAGTTGCCCCCTGTCCCCATTGTTGTATGTCCTCGTAATGGTGCATCATAGGGCCTCCATTTGGAACAGCCCGTATATTGGAGGCGCCTTCATAGGCGGGACAGAGTATAAGTGCTCTGCATTTGTTGATGACTTATTAGTCTATCTCACGAACCCGCATGTATCTTTTCCCTCGTTGATGTCCGAGCTGTCCCGTTTTGGAAAATGGTCCAACTTTAAGATCAACTTCTCCAAGTCTGAGGCTTTGAATGTGCCCCTTCCACCCTCGACTGTATCACTTCTCAAAAGTAATTTCCCCTTCTCCTGGCCCACTAGGGGTATTATATATTTGGGATCCCTATCTCCATCTTATCCTCTTTTTGGCTACGTATCCAACAATGTTTTGGATCCTTCATATGGCCAACGGGTAATCCCCGCCTGAGTAGGACAATTCTTACTCGCTCTAGGGATGCGCGTGGGGTTGGTTTGCCGTACTGTCGTCTCTATTACCTTGCATCTACTCATGCTCATGTCCTTGACTTTTTTCACAACCACGATTCTAAACTCCGGGTTCGTTTAACCCAACAACTCTGTACTCGTACCCTATCTACTCTGCCGTGGACCCTGCCTGGGAACAGACCGACTCCCGCCTCCTTTGTTGTTTTCCATACCCTACTGGCACTGCGGTCCTCTGGGATAGGGGGTTCACTCATTGACCCACTGGGCCCATTGACCCCTACTACTGACAACCCTGCCTTTCCAGTTGGGGGGGGGGGGCTCATCTCTCCTTCCTAGGTAGGTCTTCCACCAACCCCATGTACTTCACTTAGTTCCTCTCCGATTCCTCTCTACTCCCATTAGCCACTATCTGCCCAGCTGATACACCTTCACCACGCCACATATTTGAAAATTCCCAATTAAAACATTTTTATAGTGTTACTAATCGCCAGTCTCACCTTCACCGGCCGCTTACTGACTTCGAACGCTTATGTATTTCCACCCTGTCGCTTACACACGCCATCTCCACACTATATAAACTACTCCTCTCCCTGCGATCCCCTCATCTTCCATCCTTCTGCAAGGCTTGGGAGAAAGAATTGCACAAGCCATTCTCTGACGCACAATGGAAACTGTGTTTTTCCCTCTCCCAAAAAGCCTCGATACGGGCTCAGGAAACTAGCTATAAAATTATCTCTAGGTGGTATAGGGTCCCCACTGCCCTGCATAAAGGTGGTATCGGGTCCCCATCTGTACGAGTGTGTATCGGGCCGTCATTCAGTCTTACCCTCTGACGGCCCCGGCCATGGACATCTGTCTTTGCGGCGTCCGCTCCCTCCACGGTGACGCCGGTACTCACTTCCGCTGCATCCATGGTGCTACCTGCTGTGAAAGTCAAGTCGTGCCTCCGCTACTGTCTACATTGCCTCAGGTACCCGCTCCGAACTATAGACATTGTTTTGTACCTTGTTGGCCAGCTGCTACCCCGCTACACAGTACGGACCAGTGGGTCCACACCCTGCGCCGTTACAGTACTCTCAGGCCATGGACCCCGCTGGCCAAGTCAAGGGCCTATCATCCTCCCAAGCCTTGCAGGCGGACCTGCAGGATCTGCAAGCACGACAGGATCAACTCTTTGTGGCAGTAGACTCCATGGCATAGCAGCTAGGGGCGTCAGCTACTTCCTTCACCGCTCCTATTCAAGCTCCTCCGATTGACCCTCCTGCTACACCTCCTGGCAGTCCCAGTTCGGACCCTCGGTTCTCGCTGCCATTGCCACCTCGGTTCCATGGAGATGCAAGTTCGTGCAGGGGGTTTCAGAATCAATGCCAAATCCACTTCACTCTGCACGCCCGAGCATTTCCTTCGGACGGAGCCAGGATCGCCTTCATTATACCTCTACTTGCCAGCAAGTCCCTGGCATGGGCAAATCCAATCTGGGAATGACAGGGATCCGAGACTCGAGACTTCCAGAGGTTTGTGCGGTTGTTCCGTTCCGTATTTGAGGAGCCTGGACGAGTCTCGTCGGCAGCCACTGCTATCTTTAACCGCCCAACTTCCAGCAACCCCTCTTGTTTTGTTCTTCTGCTGCGCCTGAGGTTTCCGTTGAAGGTGGATCGGCTTAAACTGTCCGTTCAAGAAAAACAGCGCAGGTACACCTCTGGACAATGCCTATATTGCGGCCCCGCTGGCCATGTCATGCCTGGGATTGGTTGGAGAGACAACCCTGGGCGCTACGGCGTTTAATAGAGAACTCTCTTCCAAACTGTTTATTCCTGTGACCATCGTCACTGGCGAGAGACCTCATCCGGTCTTTGCCTAACTGGACTATGGCTCCGCAGCCAATTTCATCTGCCAACGACCTTGTGGCTCTTCTTCAATTGCCCACTATTTTGCTGGAG